>NW_017731581.1:1641201-1678246 GCF_001890085.2 Hipposideros armiger
GGGGTTGGCGCGATGATGTCATCACGCCGGGTACTGTATGTGGGTGTATCTGCATGTGGGTGGACCCGCCTGGAGACGGATAGAGGAGCGGTGTCTCGGTTCCTAAGACCATCGAAAATATGTGTTTTCCGATGGTCTTAGGCGACCCCTGTGAAAGGGTTGTTTGACACCCAAAGGGGTCGTGACCCACAGGTTGAGAACTGCTGCACTAGAGTAACAAAGCTCTAGATTTTCTTAAAGATGAGGTTTAAGGAAAGCAGCAACATCCAAAAATTATACTTTTTAACCTTCTCTCTTTTTAATAGCTTTTGGTTCTTAAGAAGTTAACCTTTCCTCTGTCTGTCATATCCTCCTTCCTTCAAAATCTCACCTCTTTCAAAGTACAGCTCAAAAACTGTTTCTTCTATAACATTTTTCTCTATTTCAGTCCACTCCCAGTAATGCCCCAGCAGCACCTCTATCTAACTCTTTCCATAAAAACGCCTTTCCATATAATAATTTTTAAAGTGTCTATATCTCCATTGGCACCTAATAAACTCAGCACTTCATTGTCTGCGCCTCTCACGTATTACTTCAATTTTATTCACTCAGCAAACTGCTATTGGGTGTAGCAGTTGTCTCTTGTTTTTGTTTATCCAGCATCCCTGCTGCTTCTTTTGGTAAAAGAACCTTTCCTGTTCTCTGGAACATGTTTTGGAAGTCCAGGTTGGACTGACCAACCAGGCACAATCGGAGTGAACATGTGATGTGGATCCTCCAATCAGAATGCTCCATTCTTCTTGGTCACAGCAATCGTCTCAGAGATGGACAGGGCTCATCAGAGTCCCTCTAGGAGGCTTGCTGTATTGATTTTAGAACAGAGAAGGTCTCCCTTCCCTTAAGATTTCCAGCTACAAGTATAAGTTTGGGGCTATTATTTTACCACATGAGGAGATAGGCTATGTAATAATAAAACCAAGCAGGTGCAAATAGAAGCAAGAGTTTGATGGAAAAAAAGACTTCTTTCTGATAGGGTTTGACTCCTTAGACAAAGCCAAGTCTAAAACCAATTACCTCTTGACTATTCCAGTGTTGTGATTCGATACATTCTCTTTTTTTGACTTAAGCTGGTTTGGATTTGGTCTCTGCTCCTTGCAACTTAAAGAATCCTGACAAACACATTTGATATCTACTATACCAGGCACTGAGCATCTAATCTAGGAAATTTAAATATAGTAGTGGCTAAATTCCAAAGATAACCCCTAATGAACCATGCCTTCCATTATTCATGCCTTTGGGTAGTGCCCTCCTACACTCAATCTGAGCAAGGCCAGTGACTTGCTTTAACGGACATGATGTGGTCAAAGTGATACTGTGCCAATCCTGGGTCTGGGCCCTAAAAAGGTCTGGCATCTTCTACTTTCATGCTTTTGGGAGCCCTAAGTCACCATGCAAGAAGGTTACCCTGATGGAGAAGCCACATGGAAAAGCTATGTGGAAGGGGGACTCTCTGGGACTACATGGAGAGAAAGAAAGGGGGACCCAGCCTTCCAGCTCTCCCCACCAGACATATGAGGTGCGCCATCTTGGACGTTCCAACCCTAGCTGCCATCAGGTTTCAGCCACGAGGAGAACCCAAGTCAGCCCAGCAGAAGAACCGGACAGCTGAGCCCCAGTCAATCTGCTAAATCGGAGAACTAATATAATGGTTGTCATTCTTGGTATGAAGTTTTAGGATGATTTATTATGTAGCAACAGATAATGGAAACAAATGTATAGATCCAATAATTAAGTCTTACCAGCTATGGGCAGCCAAGCTTCAGGGCATGCAATCTAGCCAATTCTACATTCTTTTTTTAAAAAAAGTTAAAATTCTTGATAGATATTTAAGTATTCTACATAATTAACCAAGATAAAGAAATGAGATGTAAGTTTATATCAAAACGTTAGTAGCAGTGAGTACTAGTGCAAGACTCTGAGCTTTGCTGAGGATTGACAGAATGAAAAGCTAAAATGTACTAGATTCAGATTTTACTATGTATGTGAGTTGAGGTTCTAGGTTGCAGAGAAGAAATTATTGAAAGGATACTGGGTAACTCATAGACGAGCCAGGAAAGGCTGGAGAATCTGATTTGGAAAATGAGCTGGAATAAACAAAGCTAGGCAGCAGATGGGACCAGGGCCAAAATCACTCCAGAATCGCTCTTCAAAGGTAGGCCATGCGACACCACCACTGCCACTGCGAAACAGAGACACCATGTCTTGTTCCGGTGCCAGCTGAACTGGGTGCTGACTGTGCCATGGCCACCGCCACTATTCCCTAGGTAAATGGAAGTTGCTGCTCCTACCAACTCATGTGGTTCTCCATCACCCCTGCACACAGAGTCCCCAGCTTGGAGTAGGTGCGTCTGATTAGCTCAGCCTAGGCTGGGTCCATAGAATATGCAAGCCTGGACTTCGTGCTTTTATAATGGAAGGTGGGCTCTGCCTCCCTCCAAGACCATACTGTGGGGCATTTCCTAAACACAGGCGAGATTTAGAAGCGAGGTGGTCAAAAAATGACAAGTGTCAATCATATATCACTGCTTTTATCTTTCTTTTAAAATTCTGGGTTTTCTATTGATAGGTTTAAAAGACATAGCTTCTTGCTATGCCCTCCTTTCTGAATATTTTAAGTTCATGCAGAATAAAAATGGAGTAGCTTCTGAAAAGCCATTTAAGACAATGTCATCAGTCATCCTCCCTGATCTAGACACCCTCTAATGAGGATGCCATGTCAGGTCTCTCGGAGGTCCTATGTCCGTCCCTTCCTGCCTCTGTTGGGCCCGACAGCGACCATGATCATTCTTAGGTAGGCCTTAGGTGCTGTGCTAAAATCCTTTCTCATAATCTTTTTGGTCTTTTGTTTATCCCTGCAGGCCTGCAAACAACATCTTTCAATTTCTATTAGGGAAGCTAAAAAATTGTTAACCCTCCCTTAAGTCCATTCAACTAGAAACACCCTGCCATCACTGTTTAATACAGTCTATAAAATCATGGAGGCTGGAGTATATCTTCTTGAAATACTAATGCGTTACATTGTCATGAACTGTATAGTGCAGTAGCTACAATGCACACAGACCTGGCTCTGAATCATGGCTCTGTCACTTACTAGTTGTGCAGACCTTGGGTTACTTAATCTTTCAGAGACTCAATTTTCCCATTTGTAAAATGAAAATGCTAATACCTAAGCACGCTAGGTTATTACAAGGATTAAATAAGATAACGTGTATCAGTCATGTAAGTAGAGTGCCTTACACCAAGTAGGTCCTTGGCAGTTATTAGTAATAATAATAGTAGCTATTAGTAATAATATTAACAATAAGGAAATAATACGTTTATTTTAAGCACTTGTTACTACCTTGTCTGACTTATATGTGGAAAAATGAAATGCCATGATGGAATTCTAGAGATATAAAACCTTCATGATTCATCATGAAAAGAAAATGAGGGGTTACAGTTAATCAGATATTCTGGCTTATCCTGAGGTATCATGTCGAGTCATCAATTTTTAAAAGACAGAATATAAGAAAATATACGTAACGCTAAAACTATACTAAATGCAGTGGTGTTCTCTGATGATGGACAGAATCCTCTAGTCTTGGGGGCAAGCGTCATGAACCCCAATTATTGCTGCAGTGAAAAAGCACATAAGTCCCCGTTAGTATGATTTCCATACTGAAGAATTATTGAAAGCAATTCTTACTGTTCTTCTATTTGGTTTTAAATATCAACAATAATTCATAGAAAGAGATGGCTATTGGAAAGGAAAAAACAAACATCGTGCTAAGAGAGGGAGAGCTTCATCTAGGAGATGAAGCAAACTTTTGAAGTTAGGACTTAATAATGGCTCACTGATCAGGAACAGACAAAACAGATTAGACAGAACAGAAGAGGTTACTATCAATGCTCGTTATTTGAGTTCAAAAAAATGTGAACAGGTATAGCTCCTTTTTCTTTTTTTTTTTTTTAAATTTTATTGGGGAACAGCCATGGTCATTGGTTACACATGGCTTTCATGCTACAATGGCATAGTTGACTCTTTTAAGGAGGGCGCAGCTCAGAGTGGCCGATGCGGGGATCGAACCAGCAACCTTGGTGCTATCAGCACCACCCTCTAACCAACTGAGCTAACCGGTCACTCCCCTATAGTCCCTATTTTTCGGGGTGATCCAGCCTTAGTGCCAACAGCAGGACACCTGTGTGTGATGGAATGTCATGCTGGCCGGTATATAATCCTCAATTATATCTGCCTGGGTGAAGATCCCTTTCAGATAGTTGCCAAAAGGAAATTTCTCTCTCATTCTGCTGGTGAGCTAACATAGAGGTGGGTGTTATACAAGCAGATCTGCACAGGTCCGAATGGAAAAAAGGAATGCCAAGAAAGGAACTGGCTGTAGGTTTTATGGGGGAAAAAATGGCGCGTGCGTGCGCGTGTGCGCCTGCGTATGTGTTTTAATTTAAAAAAGGGAAGAGAGCTATTAGAGGCTCTTTGGCCTCAGGGCCCATGATTTAAACCGTGTGCCACTGGTGAGAAGACGGCTCCAAATGCCTAAGAGCACTTTCTTTCCTTCTGCACAACAAACAGTAAATATTTAAGGCTCATTAGAGGAACTGGCAAATAGCTGATCGCCAATAGCTACAGAATTTAACAGAGGCAATCAGCTTCCTGGCAGACATATGCTTCCCTTGTTCAAATGTTAGTTACGTGTCATTATCATTTCAGTACTTTCATCCCTGGGGAACTAGGAAACCAAGGATCGGGGAAAAAAAAGCACAATTTTGAAAAAGTGAAAAATACAAATTCTCCCATGCTATATAATTAAAGTTAACAAAAGAAACAGACCCACTGCCACATACGCGGTGAGGAGAGACGCCGAAACTTCAAATGACTGATTTATCACAGCAAGTAATTACTTTATGTTTTTCACAAACATTTGAAACCTATTATTACTTTCACAGCGGCACACACGTCAACAGAAGGCTGTCACCTCAGAGAGAAATGGGGAACTGGGCTGTAATTAATTTCTGGTCGAATATATCACGAAGCCTTTAATGCTGTCGATAAAATGCTCTAGCAACTGAAAATCCCCAACCTCTCCCTCCCTCCTCTGTTCCCAATGCTCCCAAATGTTTAATCAGCGTCTTTGTGCAACTGGTTGCCTAAAGGAGAACGAGAAGAGGTTTGAATGCAGGCTGCACAGTTGAGGCCATTGATCGACTCCTTCCCCTGACCAGGGTATCAAGAAAGAGAAGTCCGCTGAGAGCTGGCCTCTCCTACCCTCGCTTGTTTTCTTCCTCATTTGACTCCATCTCCGACTGAGAAAAATAGAAGGTGTGCAGTGCTGGGGAGGAATTCAAACATGTAGATGCCAGGCAATGGAAATCATTATAGCAGCAACCGAAGCCCGTGTCTTTAAAGGTTAGAACACAAAGATTAAGAGCGCCTCGAGGAAAAAGTGATCTGAATAAAGCCTTTCCATCAACTGGAAAACCACGGCACTGCAATGGAGATAAAGAGCTACAGGAGATGTGACATTTATAGTTTTGAGTACCTACATGTTTATTTTTTCAATTCGTGTTCAGAGCCTTATAAGACCTTTAGAGGCCATGGAAAAGCAGTCGCCAGCTTTTATCTGTCTGTCTTACTCTCCAGTACCTGTGGAGAGAAATGCTACAGCCACGATCTTAACGCTGAAAAGAAACGGGCCTCCAGTCTTCCCTTCCTCATTCATTCATACACACATGCATTTGTTCAGTCAAAAGATACACAAGTACCGGTTAGGTGCTGTGTAGCTCAGAGATCTTCAGAGTATCTTTATGGAACTGGATTAACATTCATCTTCTTCCTTCTGAAAACCTCTCCTGTATAGCCTGTTTTGAGAGCTAGGGGTCAAGGCTTTAAGGCCTCTGAACCCCATCTCTGGCTCTACATCGTGGAACTCCTGGCAAGTCATGTGTGCAGGAGACCCCAGAGCTGCTGATCTGGTTGAACACTTTATTTTGTAGATGAGTAAACTTCAGCCAGGAGAGCTGAAGTGACTTGCCCAAGTTTATGCAGTTACGGGTTGAATTTGTTTACTGGCCACCCATGACATAAATGAAGTACTATTGAGTTCACCCCAAAATGTCCAAGAACACAACCTTCTAAATCAGAATTTTTAGATATGGAGTCCAAGAATTCCACTTAAAATGAGTTCCCTAAGAAATTCTCAGGGCCTCTTGCTTTTGAGAATCACCTGATTCATCTGTTCGGTGTTTTAGGAGTACGGGGGTGGGGGTGAACGGTTAGCTCAGTTGGTTAGAGCGTGGTGCTGCTAACACCAAGGTTGCTGGTTAGGTCCCCACATGGGCCGCTGTGAGCTGTCCTCTCCCTAAAAGAGTCAACTATGCCATTGTGGCATGAAAGCAATGTGTAACCAATGACCATGGCTGTCCCCCAATAAAATTAAAAAAAAAAAAAAAAGAGTACAGGGGCATGTACCTGGGATTAAGGGTGGAGTTCACCAGTTATGGGAACCATGGGCTGGATCTAGTTTGTGGAATGGCTCCCAGAGAGCGGTGCTGGGCAGCAAATGCTAGTGTTTCAGGACAGATGCTTGGAAGGTAGGCAGGAAACCTATAAGCAGCATGGAGAACCCAACGGCTGAGCAAATCCAGCCCCCACACATTTGAGAAGAAGCGATCTGCAGAGCCTGCTACAGTGAAACTGCTAATTAAAGGGAATTAAAACGGCCAGAGACCAGAGTCTGATGGAAATCAAGCAGGAAAGACACAAACCAGAAAAACAGTAAAGGGAAAAAAAAAAATGTTTGAGAGCTAAAAAAGCCTAGTTGAAAAATGAAATCACATGTTAATTAAACAAAGCAAAACAGAGACCCGGTATTTATAGAACGTGAAGCCTGACTGAGAACATACGTAGACTTTTGGGTGGGACTGGGCTACATTTGAATCCTGACGCTTTTTATTATGTAAACCAGGTACTGTGGTTGTCTGGCATCCCTTCAGCACTTTGGTCTTATCCTGTTTAGACTGGTAAAGGTTGTTCAGCAAAGCAGGAGGTGGGAACGGAGAGAAGGGTTTTCTGTATAAGATGCAACAAGAGAAAGGGTCTAGGGCCGGCCGAGTGGCGTGCTGGTTAAGAACTGGCTTGGGACACCAGAGGGCCCCGGTTTGGATCCCACATATGAGGGCCAGTGACACTGCGTCCTCCACAACTAGACTGAAGAACAAAATGACAGCAACTTGTCTGTTCCCCTTCCTCCAATTCCTCAGCACTGTTCCCATTGCCCGAATTCCCCAATAAAAAATCTTAAAAAAAAAAAAAAAAGAGAAAGGGTGACGGAGAATCGGAGTCAAAATGAAACATTATATCCTTATTTAGAAAACAAGAGAGGTCGGCTTCCAGCCTCGAGTTTTTCAGTAAGAAGTTAACAGAGTCAGTAAATGATCATTCTTGGGCTTTAGTTACAGAACAAGCTTAATGTCTTTTTAGTACAATATAATCCTTTCCCGGCAGAAAATAGCCTCACTGGGTGAATTAATTTAATTTCCTGACTATGACGAATACAGAGGTAGTGCAGGGGATATAAGTAGCACAATTTGATGAGAGATTTTGGACAAGTCACTTCTGATTTCCGTTCCCTGGGATCTTTACTGGAAATAATAACACCTGTCATCTATGCTAATCTCTGAATCATTCCAATGGCAGCATATATGCTACAAAGGAAAGACTGCCATTGTCTGCCAGTAATTCCTAAATTATACATTGACATTATATATGTACAAGGTATGGTAGCATTGATTGAGCATAATCAAAAGAAATCTCACTTAATCAAAGCCCCACACATGAGATATGTTTATAAGAAATCAAACATCAATACTGACGTGTATTTTTTGGAAAGCGTTATAAGTACTCACTGTTTTTGGAGTGCTTTATGAGGAATCTACAGATCAGTGGGCACACTAACCTGCCTTCAAAGAGCCCTGATTAAACAATTAATTAGAGATCTATTAATTTTTATTAGAATGCATGGAGCCTACTAGAAGTGCAATCAACACAGAAAAAGATCAGGAGAAACTGGGATGATCAGAAACAGGGTAGCAAAGTCAAATGAAGGTTTAATTAGGGAGATGTAATATTTAAATCTACTTATATAAAGATCTTCACATTTTTTTCTCAGATATCAAGCCACACAAACTTTAGTTTCATTATTACATTTTTTTTAAACTGACACTTTTCTTTCTACCAGGCAGCAAAAGCTATTTAACCCATCATTTTTCTCAACGTGCTCCGGCCTCTAAAAAGTCAGGGCTAACGCATCACCATTCAGTTCAAGAGATACAACAAAATTGGGGGTGGGGGTGGGGTACATACTCATTAAAAGAATTTGGGTAGCAGATTAATTCTCTTATGAAGTTAATCACAACTGCACACAGTTAATAATCTTGACTCAAACATCTGGAGTACTACAGGAAAAGGGATAGGTTATCCCAGAATTGAAAAGACATTAAGACCAATGGCAGAATAAGGATGGGAAAAAAAACACAACAAACAGAAGAAGATGTGAACATAGTTTGAATTTTTTTCAGATACAAAATCGCAAGGCAGTCAAAGAAAATGGTATCTGATAGGTAAGGGCATTTCATATTTTCAGCCCAGTCACCTATGAAGCCTACCTTAGGGGCAGCCCATTCTTGAGGAGATTTAGACCACAGATAGTCATGTCTGGATGTCTGTGGGTGTTACCAGTAGATGGCAGCATGTCATTGCTAATCCCTATCTATCAACTACACCCTGGTCAAGGCTCATAGGAAAACCTATAACCTTTCCTGCAGAAAACCAAAGAAATGATCCTGGAGCTGGTCTGTAAGAAATAAATCCATCTAAACAGCTCCCTTGGAAGGAAGTCAACATTCTCAGCCATGCCAGAGATCACTCCCGGCCTTAGTAAAGTACAAGGTCAAGGACAAAGGAGGGGTGCGAAGGATAGTTTCTAGGCTGACTTGGTCACTTTGTCACCTTGATGAAGGCACTTAAACAGTTTACTGCAAAGAGAAGTTAAAATGTAAAGCTGTTTTAATTTACTGGGAAGTAAGATGCTGTTATCAATTCTCGGGGAAAGTGCCATTTCCGTGCCAGCAGCACTTTCGTGCGCCTTCCGGCTCTGGTACTGTGGGAATTCCTTCCCCATCCTCTTGAGGGGTTCCTCTCCTTTCTCATGCCCTTGCCATTGGTGTCCCTCAGGGGACTGCTCTCCATCTACAGTGTGTGTTTTCTCTAATGGCTTTTATTTTTTTTTTAGAAATTTTCTTGGAGAACAGTGTGTTTTTCCAGGACCCATCAATTCCAAGTCAAGTAGTTGTTTCAACCTAGTTGTGGAGGACGCAGCTCCTTGGCCCACGTGGGACTCGAACCGGCAACCTTGGTGTTATGAGCCTGCGCTCTAACCACCTGAGCTAACCGGCCGCCCCTCCCTAATGGTTCTGAACAACAACTCTATATGCTGATGATTCCGGATTCTGTTTGTTCAGCCCAGGCCTCTCCCCCAAGCTTCTATCTCCCATCTCCAGCTGGAAACCTCACCGGCTTCTTACACTCGTCATGTCCACTGATGACCTGGCTTCCATGACACCTCCCCCTCCCTCATCCTGCAGGCTTATCTCATTTGATGGTATTGTGACCCAGCTAGATACCCTTGTCGGAAAGTGGAGGGCCATCTTTGACTGCTTTTCCTTTACACTCACTATTCAGTCACTTACTGTAGCTCCTTCATACGTCTCAACTCTGTCTCCTGCGTCCCCCACCAGCACTGATGTAGTCTAGACCCTACACATCCCTCTCTTAACAAACACTTTCCAAATGGCCTTGTCCAATTGGCCGGCAAGGCCTCCTGTTTTATTGCCCTCAAATCCATTTCCTACATAGTTGCTGAAATAGTCTACTTAGAAGACAACTTTGACCACTCCCCTCTTCTATTTAAAAGCCTTGAGGGCGGCTGGTTAGCTCAGGGGGTTAGAGCGCAGTGCTCCTAACACCAAGGATGCCGGTTTGATCCCCACATGGGCCACAGAGCTGCGCCCTCCACAACTAGATTGAAACAAGTACTTGACTTGGAGCTGATGGGTCCTGGAAAAACACACTGTTCCCCAATAAAATAAAATACATAAATAAATAAAAAATATTAAAAATAAAAGCCTTGAGTCACTGGTAGGATAAAGTCCAAATACCTTAGCTTTATTACCCATGAGAATTCAGTGAATGTCTACTACATGCCAGGTACTGTCTAGGCCCTGGGGCTACAGAAGTGACTAGAGTCTCTGCCTTAGGAAACTCACCTTCTACTTCTGCTAGATGATGAACGGACAGACTGTTTTCAGAAGCAGCTGCGCCGTTTTATATTCCTACCAGCAATGCATGAGGGTTCCAGTTTCTCCACATCCTCTCCAACATCTGTCATGTTGATTATAGCAGTCCTAGTGGTACCGTGTGGTATCTCAGTGTGGTTCCGATTTGCATTTCCCTAACAGTGAATGATGGCGAGCACGTTTTCACGTGTGTATTGGCCATCTATATGGGTTCTTTGGAGAAATGGCTATTCAATCCTATGCCTACTTATTTTTTATTAGTTTCAGGTGTACAAAACAATGTACTAGTTAGACATGTACACCCCTCACAAAGCGATAAGCCCCTTCCCCCAATCTACTACCTTGACACATAATTAACTACAGTCCATAGATTATTCCTATTCCTTAATTTTCACCTAGTGTCCTTTTTCTGTTCCAGGATCCCATCCAATTACCACATTACATGTAGCTGTCATGTCTTCTTAGGCTTCTCTTGGCTATGGTAGCTTCTCAGTCTTTCTTTGCTTTTAATGACCTTGGCAGTTTTGAGGACTATTGGTCAGTATTGTGTAGGATCATCCTCTGTCTGATGTTTTTGTTGTGATTAAATGGAGATTATGGGTTTTGGGGACGAAGATAACAGAGGTAGTGTCATTTTCATCCCCTCATGCCAAGTGTACCTCTGTCCACATGATTTATATATGTTGATGTTGACCTTGATCACCTGGCTGAAGTACTAGGTCCGACTTCTCCTATGAAGTTCCTTTCCCCACATTGCATATGTATTCTCTGGAAGGAAGTCGCTCTGTGCAACTTATACTTAAGAAGTGGAGAGTTAGGGTCACTCTCCTTCAGGGTAGAGGAGCTACATGAATCATTTGGAATTCTTCTGCATAGGAGATGTGTCTCTTCTTTCTGACTTATTAATATAATCAATCATTTATTTCTATCAGTATGGATTCATCAATATTTACTTTAAACTTTGGGTTATAATCCAATGCTACTTTATTTATTTTTGCTCAAACTGTCTAACTTTGGCCATTGGGAGCTCTTTCGATGGATTCCTGTGCTTTCTTACACATCCCTGTCAGTGTGTGTGTGTGTGTGTGTGTGTGTGTGTGTGTGTGTTTAGCACATCCTTACTTTCTGGTACAAGGTGTCTCATGTTCATCTTGTATATTTCCTGCCCCCAGTCCTAGAATTATCCATTTCTCTCAGGAGCTCTGGTTGCTTTTATTGAAGAATAGTACTGGAAACCAAGATCTGGGCACAGGGTGTGCTGGTTGCTACTGGGGTGCCTTTACCTATTCTTTAATTGGGTTACTTGCCTTGTATTATTGAGTTGCAAGAGTCCTTTATATATTCTGGATACAAGTCCCCTTATGAGATATATGACATGCAAATATTTTCTTCCATTCTATTGGTTGTCTTTTCACTTTCTGATTTCAACCTCTTATTGAGTTAACCAAATAGGGTACATGGTACCTCTCCATATAAACCTGTGTTCAGAGGGAGCATTTCAGGCAAGATTTGTATCTCCTTTGGTCCCCAGGTTCCAAATGGTTCCTTCTCTACCAGTGAGGTCTTTCTAGGTATATTGCCCTATGTCTGGGCAATATACATAGGAAACACAGGGCTTCACTGGTTAAGTAAACATACACAGAACAGCTCCAACGCTAACCCAGAGTTGCTAGGAGCAGAAACTGTCCATCATCAAAAATGAAACCACCCAGTGAATATCCTTGTAGAGGGACCACAACTCGGCTTCATGATGGGAAACACATGATGAGCACCTCAGCTGGGAAGCACAGGGCCTTCTTAGTGACCATCCAATGAGAAAAAAGAAGCTGCCAATGTGATCTTTTATACATCACACTAGAGACTCTCTAACTGTATTCCCTACCAGGGAGTTGAGGCGTGAGAAGCTTGCTCCCAAACACACTTAAAGCTTGTTCCTACATTAGGAAAATTGCGTAGGGAAGGTAAAGGAATGAAAACCAGAGCACTTCAGGCCTTTTGTGAGGCTCACCAGTAGCCAATTGTCTGTCCTGAGCTAATGTAACCTATCAACAGCATTTGACACAGAAGAAGACATCCTCCTCTTAAAATACTTTCTTCACTTTATTTTTCAGACACAACTTCCGGTTATCTTTCTGCTCTACTGACTGCTCTTCTTTGGGTTCCTTTGCTGGTTCTTCTTCAGTACTCCAATGTCTAAACAGTGGCGAGCCCAGGCTCATTCCTTGGGCAGCTTCTCTTTTTGTCTCTACTTGTGGTCTTGTCGAGCTCTCACTCTGTCTTAGAGCCTTAAATCCCATCTAGATGCTGGGAATTCCCCACCTCGCATTTCCAGCCCGGACCTCTTTCCTGAACTCTAGAGTTGCATATCCAGCTCTCTCTTCTTTATCTCTATTGGGATGTGTAACATGCATTTTAGGCTTAATACTTCCAAACTCAAATTCTTGAGAGCCCCTTCCTATTGGCCCCTTCCCCCCAACACACACACACACTCCTGTGCGCCAAGTCAACCAGCTTTTCCAATGCTCTGGCTCATTTTCATTTCAGTAAATGAAAACTCTGCCCTGTGAATTGCTCAGAAAAAAAAAACTCAGAGTCAATTGGTTTACTTCCAATCCCTTATGAAATCCTGTCAGCAGAACTTTAAAAATAAATCCTAATCTGACTGCTTCCTTCTCATCCACTCCACTGCTACCATCTTGGTTTGAATCACCGCTATCTTTCACTTGGATTATTGCAATCGTTTTCTAACAGCTCCATCTGCTTTTGCCCTTGCCTGAAACCTCCTCTTCCCAATCGTCCATTTTTTAACGTAGCAGCTCGAGTGATTCTTTCATAATGTAAGGCAGAGTATGGCACTCTTCTGTTCCAAACCCTAATAGCTTCCTAACTCACTCAAAGTCAAAGTCAAAGTCAAAGCCAACATCATTACAGTGGTCTTCAAGATCTCAGCTGCTTAGCTAAACCTCTGATCTCATTTCTTACTCTTCCCTTGCTCCTTCACTGGTCTTTCTGCTGTTCTTTAAATGCCAAGCATACTCTTCCCTCTGGATTTTTTTTTTTTTTTTTAGCTGAGCCATCCTGCCACCTGTTGGCAGCTCAGCGGCTGCTCAGCTCGGGCTGGACTCGAACCGCTGTTGCTCAGAGCTCAAACTTTTGAGCGAGCTCTTAACCAACTGAGCCACTTGGCCGGCCCACCCTCTGGATGTTTACTCTTAGACTCCTTAGGTTCCCTATCCTGATAAGCTCTTCCCCTTGATATCCACATGGCTTGTTACCACTCTTCCTTTAGGTGTGTCCTCAAATGTTACCATCTTATTAAGGAATAACATGAACACTTTAAATTTGCAGGTTATCTTCATTATACCTGCGTACTCAATGCTCCTTCCCATGCCTATTTTTTTTCAACCATAGCATATACCATCATCATCTGACATATATACATTTTATGTATTAGTTTGTCTGCCTTGCTCCACAATAATGCAAATTCCATTAGGGCAGGATCTACAGAGAATGTATCCTCAATAAATATTTGTTGAATGAATGAATGCATGCATGAATGAATGAATAAAAAGGTGAGGAAACTTTCTCATTTGTTTGAACTTTTCCCTTTACCATTTCCTGAAAGTTGGCTTTCGTTTTCTTATCTTTGTCAGATTGAAGAATGCGACATACCCGTCTAGAGAAAACTAAGAGATGGAGAAGAAAATGAAGGAGAGATGAAGCCTGGAGAGAGGAGAGCAGAAGACAGAAGTGACAGGAGAGATGAAAAAGAAAACAGAGACAACTGAAATGGGAGAGACATATGAAAGGGAAAATGGGGGTAGAGGGCATATTCTTTTTGAGTAATGGCTTCACTTAAGCTATACAGACCGCACACAGTGCCCTTGGGGACCACAGTGTCCTTCCAGGCTTCTCCTGTTAGACGCTGCCTGGACTCTGCCTCAGCGACTCACTTCTAGAGAAGCCTATGAAGCTCAGGGTAAGGTGCTCTCTGATGAAAGGAACTAAATATCACACTCAGAAAGCTTGTTCACTTTCTAGTTCATCTGCACTGATTTTCCAGGACAAACTACCTTTTTGAGTTTGAAAATTAACAGTGGAAGTCAAAAGGGTCAAAACCATCGCAGAGATCATTACCGTAAGAGAGAAGGTCTTTCTAATTTGGGTGATCAGACAGGTAGACTTGATTCTTTGCTCATCTAAGATTTATCCTCCTATTAGAGATGAGAGCACCAGGTGTGTATAAAAAGAGACAGACAACAATGCCATGAGCAGAAAAATCGACATACATGGAATTGTTCCAGAGCCCTCATTTCTTTATTACAGAAAGGGTGTTCTATTTTCCCCTGGCCAGGAAGGCTACGGAAGTGAAAAACTTACAAGAGACTTGCAACTTCTTGTTAAAGAAATTTTCTGACACATGGCAACTAGTGATTAATTACTGTGGTAGAAGATAACATTCCTATAGAGATTTGCTGGAAATACAGATGCTGTCCATGCTCGATCAGACATTGCTTAAGGAATGCTGAGGCACACAGCTCCAGTCTATTATTTCTGGCTATTTTGGTATCGCTGTTATATTTATTTTACATAGCTTCAAATTCAGTAGAATTGATGGAGCCCATTTTGCAAAGCTTGTCCCTACCAAAAACAAGAACAGAAAAAAAAAGAAGGCTATAAAGTGTGTCTATGTATATATGCATGAGAGCAAGAGAAATGGAGGGAGCAAGAGACTATGAAGAGGAGAGATATGTTATTCCTTTTTTTTCTAACACTTTCTGCTCTACAAAGAAAGAACTGCAAGGGGGATGCTTGGTTTCTTGAAAGCCTAAAAGAAAACTGACCCATGTCAGCTGATTAAAACTTTCAGGGCATTGGAAGTCCACTAAACTCTGTCATTATCCAAGCCCTTCCCCAACACCAAAAGATGTGCTGACTGTGCAGTCATTCACCCAACACACATGCTGAGCACTGGTCCAGGCACTGAGGACAGACAGCAAGAGTCTCGGCCTTGGGGCTGGCCGAGTGGCTCAGTTGGTTAAGAGCTTGCTCAAGAGTGCGAGCTCTGAGCAACAGGGTTGCCGGTTCAATTCCCACATGGGCCAGTGAGCTGTGACTGAGCTGAGCTGCCAACAGGTGGCAGGATGGCACAGTTGGTGAGAGCACATGCTCCTAACAACAAGACTGCCTGTTCGAGATGGTGGGCTATGCCCACCTGCAACTACAGACTGAACTCAGCAACTTGAGCTGAGCTGCCGCCCGGGTGGCTCAGGGGACAGAGCCCACACTCTTAACAACAAGGCTGCCAGTTCGACTCCTGCATGGGATGGTGGCTACACCTGCCCGCAACTAATTGAACACAGCACTTTGAGCTGAGCAGCATGACTGGACTTGGAGCTGAGCTAGCTGCGTCCTCCACAACTAAGATTGAAGGACAGCAACTTGTCTGTTCCCCATCCCAGATTCCCCAATAAAATCTTAAAAAAAAAAAAGAGTTCAGCCTTACAGGACAGTAAGGAGATGTCTGCTGAACAGGATCAGAGGAACCCAATCATTCAATTCTACACGCTGATGCTGGTCTGTTTCCTTTCGTAATCCATTAAGAGTAAAGAGTAATAGTAGCTAGCACTACTTGTCCCAAGTGGTCACATTTCAGCTGATACACACTTCCTCGGACACCATTCGCAAATCCAGCTGTGAAAGACATGACTTGGTTGCCATTCAATTATTTCCAGAAGACACGCTTCGCTGGCACATGGCCCCCCATGCCAACCTCAACGCCACCCAGTCAGCATTTCATTATTCTGATGCCAGTTTTTTTTAGTATGTGTTCGAGCTCCATACTGCTGCCAAAAACTGTGTTAATTTACTTACTTCAGCTAAATTAAAAAATCATTTAAAAAACGATGATTGAATTTAGGAAATCATATTCCTCAGAGAATTAGTAATGCTTCTGTGTCTCCCCCAGGCCTTCGTGTTCTTAAGTTCCCCTTGTCAATGTCATTATGAAACAAATTAAATAATGAATCACTCCCCATAAGAGCCACCAAATAAATGCAACATTCAGTCACACCTGGCTTTTCTAATCTGAGTAAGAGAGGCTTTCCACCAAATTTAGCCTAAATTAGGAAATGTAATGAACGAACACACACACACACACACACACACACACACACACACACACAGAGGAAAAAAGAAGACGGAATGAGGACAGAAAAGCAGAGGAACAGGGTAGCAATGGAACAAATGGAGTGACAGATTGGAGAAGAAAGGTCAAACACAAAGATGTATGGCTACATGATTCTAAAACACAGATTCTAGCATATACGTATTAATAATTGTCAAAACAGTATACTATTTCATCATTCCCTTAAACATATCAAGAATCATTTCAAATTTTCTTGAATTTCTCAAGGAATCAAACTAGCAAGCAAAAAGACATAGAAATGCTAAGTATTAGGCAGGAACATTCTGGATTCTTAAAAGTAAATGGCTTCCTAGGCATAAAGGAGTTTGAGGAAAAACTAGGAAAAAGTATACCAAATATCTGAGTCTCTAGGTTAAAAGTTTATGAGTATTGCTTATATTCTTCTTTGTATTTAATATTACATATTTTATGCAATAAGCACATATTACTTCTATCATCAGAAAAAAAAGTTACTCAAGTTTTATAGTAAAAAGAACTTAGGATAGAGAATAGGAAAAATTAGCTAAGGGACATTAAATGTCCAATAGATTTTTACAGAATTACCTCCTCTATGACTGAAGAACATCTATTTGTTTCATTTTTTTTCTTTTTAAAATTGAGATATAATTGACATATAATATTAGTTTTAGCTGTAGAACATAATTATTTGGTATATGTACATATTGCAAAATGGTCACCACAGTAAGTTTCGTGAACATCCATCACCCGTTTTTTATTTTTATTTTTTAAACTAACTTTAAGAACCAAGCATCCATTTTGAAAAATGACTTCTAGGCAATGAGACCTTGGGTTTGGTCCAAGGAACTGAGCCCGGACTTCCCGCTTACCGTGCGAAGTCCAGGTCTGCCTCCCGCGACATGGTGATGTTGGTCAAATTCTGCTGAAGAACAAAAATGTTCCTACACATCTTCTTGATGCCAGACTCACTGATGCGCCTGAAGTACTGGGCACCATTGATCAGGATGCAGGAGATCAAGTGTCCCAGGCCTGAGGGATCAGCATGTGGCAGCGGGGAGAAAAGAGAAGGCAGATTAGTGCATCCTGCAGAAACTGACACACAGGGTTGCTCTCTTCTAATCCTCCACGAATTTAAATGACCCAAGAATACATATCTCCGATGGTTGCACCAGTTGATGTCACAATGATTTTTGAGTATTTATACACTGCCCTAGTATTTACAAATGGGGAGATTTTTGGGTGGCAGCAAGACCTGGTATACCCACAGCCCCAGCACTGCCACAGATACCTAAAGCTACCATGTTAGGGCTTAAGGGAATATGCCAGGTTCTTATAAACTCTTAAAGTGCGTAGGAACTCTTGTTTTTCTGTATAGATATTTTGGGAGCAGAGAAGAACACACACTAATATTGGGTTGTTGGAAAAGTCATGATGTATTTTGTTTACATTTTTCAAAGGTCATTTATTTATATAAAGAACAAAGGTCAATCAATGATATATTGCCCGTTTTGTTTGATAACCTTTTGCCATCTTTCAGTGAGCTTCATAATTCCCCATTCATAGAAGGACCTGTCTTTATTTGTGAAAAACTGAACAAGGTGCTGATTTACAGCCTCATCTGAATTGAATGTTATACCATGCAAGGAGTTTTGAAGAGAGCGAAACAAGTGGAAGTCTGACAGCGCAAGGTCAGGTGAATATGGTGTGTGTGGCAACACATCCCATCCAAGCTCCAAGAATTTTTGACGGGTGATCAAACTTGTGTGTGGTCTCGCGTTGTCACAATGGAACACAACTCCTTTACAATTAACATGCTCTCGACGTTTCTGGATGATGGATTCGTTCAAACTCTCCAATTACCAACAGTACACATTCAAACTGATTGTTTGGTTCCTTGGTAGGAACTTGGAAAACACGACACTTTAAAATCCCACCACACTGAGAGCATAACTTTCCTCTGATGAATGTTTGCTTTCGATGTTGTTTGAGGTGAATCATCACATAGGGACCAAGGTCATTTGTGCACCATATTGTTGTAAACAACACACTTCTCATCACCAGTTATCAGTCGCTTCAAAAAAAGATCGTTTTCCTCACATTTAATGAGCATATTGCAGATGTTTATACGCGCCGTCAAATGAACTTCTTTCAGTTCATGGGGAACCCAAATATCGAGTTTGCTTATGTATCCCAGCTTCTTCAGGTGGTCGTGAATGCTTGAATGATGGGTGGTCAATGTTTCTGCAATCTCTCGTGTTGTGTAACGTGGGTTTGACTCCGTCAATGCCTTTATTTGGTCATCATCAACCTCGGTGGGCCTCCCTGACCGAGGAGCATCACTGAGATCAAAATCACCAGCATGGAATTTCGTGAACCATTGTTGGCACTGATGTTCTTGTAGAGCATTGTCACTGTAAACTTTATGCAACTTTTCACAAGCTTGACACGTGTTCTTCCCTTTATGGAAGTAAAACAGTAAAATATGGCAAAAATGCACACTTTGGTCTTCCATCTTCAACTTGTTGTAAAATCTCCAAAACTCAACCANAAAACAGTAAAATATGGCAAAAATGCACACTTTGGTCTTCCATCTTCAACTTGTTGTAAAATCTCCAAAACTCAACCAAATCGCTCAATGTTTTTTAGAATGAAGCTGGAACTGTCAGCTGTCAAATGACATAGCAATAACATAGATGTGAATGACTCTAGCACTTCCAAAAATGAACTAGTGCCATCTGTCGCAAACATGCGTCATGACTTTTCCGACAACCCAGTACAATCATGTATTTGGCTTCTTCCTCCCACAAAACAGACAGGGGTGCACTTTTTAGTTCAAAAGTTGAGTGGGAACCTATGCAAAGCAAAATAAATCAGTATGAAATTGGGTTACTAGCACTGACACTACCACACCTCAACATTGACAATGGAGTATATATCTAAATATTAATTGAAAAGACTATAATCAGAAACAAAATGTGCAAGGAAAGTAACTATTGAGTTCCCTTAAGATACCTATGAACATTTCTGGGGTCTCATAAGTGGTTTGTTCTCACATCCAAAGGACTGTCTTAAAATCTATGAAATTCAGCAAACAGCGGGTCAGTAGATCAACAAAGTATGAGCTCCCATCCAGGATATCCTACGGAATGAAGGTGAGGAACGGTGGTTCAGAACAGCCTGATGCTCATGTGGGTTACTGCTTTTAAGAGCTAGATTTTAATTCTAAACACCTGGAATTAAGTAAGCGTCTCTTCTTTTTCTCTTATCCTTGCAAAGTTGGACTCTTAATAGGCCATTTCCCCCAGAACTCTAAAGCTAGTCTGACTGGTCATAAGCAGTCTACTACTTCTATTTTCTTTTTCTAAAGTCATAGTCCCTCCATGGTGGGACTTTATGGTTCAGATCAGAGCTCAGGGCACATCCTCAGGTTCAAGGGCTCCCTCTGTCATTGGATGAGTTTTCCTTTGACGAGGATGAAGGGAGAAAAGGGAGAAGAAGGCGCACTTTCTCTTGCTTCTATGACACTCACCACCATTGCTTCAAGACCACAATTCTATGTGCTACTATGTGCATGTGAAGTAGAAAGATTTTGACTCAAAGAAAAAGAAATGCACACACGGGTTGTACATTTAATACCAGACAATTGATTTATGGGAAAAATCACTGTAGGTCAAGTTTTGGCTGATACTCCTGAGCCCCTAAATTCAGGTTTTGCCATTTGCAGTCGGACCTAAGTGTGGGCAATGGGTGTGTGTGTGTGTGCATGTGTGCATTGCTTGTAGGGAAGAGTACATAGTAATACATGTATTAAATACATTTATATAATAAACATGTCTAGTAAATTATAATACTAGCTAATAATAAAATCGATGAAAGTTGGTCTGCTTTATGTTATCACTAGTCACCGACAATTCTGAACTGTATCTGTGATGAAGTAAGTACTCCCGTTTGCCACACCAAGAAAGCTTGAAACTCTGTCACTTCCGCCCGCTACCTTGGGAAATGCCATATTATGTCTTTCGAGTTTAGAAAGTTATATCACAGAGAAATAATTAGCTTTTAAAACAGGAAGTCTCAAATGTATGATTTCCTCTTTAAAAATCTACTCAGTGTCAGAGAATTACACATGTATTTTAAGGTGTTGTGTCTCAGCAGGATTACATGTTAAGAAATGTCTGGTCAAAATGAGAGGGGAACTCTGGGAACTGTTAATGTTGAGGCACAGGTCTTGGAAGAGCCACTGAAAACAGGGTTTTCAGTCCAGGGTAAGGAGGAAAACGCGTGCAGTGAGGGAGAGTGCCTGCTCAGAAGGGCACTGCAGCTTCAAGCCACATAGTATTACTGCCCCCAAATTCACAGTGCTGTGGGGCTGATGAACACCTAACCTTTTAATCCCTTAATCCCTTGGCTAAAGTCTTTTGGGGATACAGTGAAACCTTGGATTGCAAGTAACGTGGTTTGCGAGTGTTCCGCAAGACGAGCAAACATTTGTAATACATTTTAACGTGGTAAACGAGCGATGTCTTGCAATACAAGTAGTTTGTTTCCGGAACAAATTATGCTCGCAAACCCAGGTATTACTGTATTTCCCTTCAGAACTCATCTCCATCTTTACAACATAATTAAATGAAAACAGGAATTTTATGTGGTCCAAATAATGTGAAGCATAACTGTTTCACAAAGCAGTCAATGGCTTTGCAGCGCCACTTCCTACCTTCAGGTTGCCACAATCCTTTCGACAATGCCCCTTCTTAATTGTTTTAAGGAACACTGGTTTAATTCTGTGAGACACCATGGATACTTTCAGTGCCTAGGTCTACATACGAGGAAACGAAAACAAGAAAAGAGGGAATGTGACTGGAAGTCCTAAAAGGGGTCCGTCCTATGGAAGGAATTCAGCAGGAAAAACTATTTGGCGGGCGTCGCGGTTTTCAATGTTGCAGGCAAATGCCTTAGATGGCGTCGTCCCTCGCACCCTCCTTGCCTGCTGCCTGCCCTAAAGGCATTTATGGATGCAGCCTTCCTAATATCTGCTAATCAGAGGTTTCCCTTGCTCTCAGACAGTAACACATTCTGAGAGAAAACGTCCCCTTTCAGTGATGTTTAGTCTCTGAGGGATCTTTCAGGGTTCTCTCCTCATGGTGTGTGTTTCTTTTTCTTTTATGAGCTCCTCTCGAGTCAGTCCGAGGCCCTCCACACATTTGCCCAACTCCCACGAGTGGCACGCTGGGGAGGCAGCCGGGCTGCCATCTGCCTTATCTTGGATTAAATCTCCTTATCGGCCAGGAGCAGATGGCGGCCATATTGTTATCTACCTAGCCGTACACAGGGAGACGAGGTGCTGCAGCTTTAATCAAAAAAGAAAGAAAAACCCAACCACCTTTTTCTGCAAGTTTTGAACTTCAGTAAGATAGAAAAACCAGGAGAATCTTCACCCTTCCTCCCTCCCAAACTCCCCGGGCCGGGCAGGGTCTGACCTTCAAATATGTACTGGAACTTGTGCTGCTGGAGGCTGGCGCTCATGGCCTCCTCAATGGCGCTGATGTCTTTGTTGAGTCTGACCACCAGAGGGTCGTAATCCATACTTTCCACGTTCGCAACAATGGCGTAGTTCCCTTCCTTCGCAAGAGGGATGAGATAGTGGAAGCAATGGACCCTGAAAAAGAGAGAGATGGGGAGAGCAGTTAGTAATACATCTTTATGCTGAAAATAATGATGTTCTGGCAACAGGGCATCCAACTACTTAAAGCAGTGGCCCTGTGGACACTTTTCTCCCCCCCATGGACATTTCTCTCCTCTTTTCTATCAGAATGCCATCCATAGAACTGAGTGCTCTTGAACCGCGATCCTTGCTTGTTTAATCCACACAGTGTGGGTAAGAAATACATGAGCTCTAAAATTCTTTTCAGTGACAGGACAGGATGCACACTGTGAAAGCATTATATTTTTCAACAGGTACTAGGTACTGTCGTAGTGAAAATGAGAGGCAGAGGCAGAGGTCACAGAACTTAAAAGTATAAGCTTTGTAATGAGCCTGTTTCAGTTTCAATTTCCGTTCCAACATTTACTAGCTGTGTGACTTGAGGCGAGTTATTTTCTCTTTGTCTCAGTTTCCGTATCTGTGCAGTGAGGATGAGGAGGTACCGTATTTACAGTGTACCACAATGGGCCTGGCCCAGAGGGCGTGAACAACAAGCGCTGGCTGTCATCACCGCTAACGTGGTTATTACTGCTCATCTATTACTGCAATCAAACACGCAACATCCATGAATTCGATCAAAATCGTGCCCTGAGAATGTAAGACACATTTTGTGCCCTTAAAGACTCCACAGCCTAGTGGGGCCGACCAAGTAAAAAAATGACCAAAAGAGGGCAGTGTCCCGCTCAGAAGCACAGGTACTGAGGGTGTCAGGAAAGGTTTATGACAGGAGGCGATACCCGAGTCACCAGGACATACCTGACTGAGCCTGAGGAAGGACTGTACTCCTGTATTGAAAGGGCCTGAGTCAGGTGGATTATGCACAATTCTTTGGTTCTTTTTGGTAGATATTGGTGACTGCCCAAGAAGTCTGAGGTAGGTAAGGATTGGCTACTTCATAACTTTTGTATTAAGTTGAAATGAAAAGCAAGTTTCAGTCCAAATAATTCACACACACACACACACACACACACACACGTATTTATTTTAAAAACAAAACAAAACACCATCCATGGATCAAGCAGGCCATTCTGTGAGTTCACTGAAATCCTAACTCTCTATTGTTCTGGATGCTGTGTCTGATCTGGCCAGGGCAGGTTCACTGGAGGTGGACATGACGACAATTTGAGTCGTCATCAGGTATAGTTGGCATCAGGCGACAGAAAATATTCCTACACACGTGGCTACAAAAGCCTTGGGTATTATCCCTAATGATGCAAGTACAGGCTTGACTATCATCTTTTTTTTTTTAAGATTTTATTGGGGAATTGGGGGAGGGGAACAGCATTGGGGAATTGGGGAAGGGAAACAGACAGGTAGACAAATTGCTGTTTTGTTCTTCATTCTAGTTGTGGAGAACGTCACTTCACTGGCTCATGTTGGCATGATTGTGCTCTTCCCGGCTGAGGCAATCAGTCACCGGTCATTAGTTGGCTGGTCACAGCGGCTCCCAGCAGCTCACACTGGCTGCCGGCTGCTCACGCTGGCTGCCAGCCACTCACGTAGCTCCCAGCAGCCCACTGCAGCCCCGCTGCAGCCTACGCCGTCGCTGGCGACTCACGGCAGCCCAGCTCCAGGTCGAGCTGTTGTTCAGCATCTTAGCTGTAGAGGGCAGTGTCACTGGCCCTCATGTGGGATCCGAACCACAACCCTGCTGATCAGAGCTGGCGTCCCAAGCGAGCTCTTAACCAGCTGAGCCATTCGGCCGGCATTTTTTTTTTTTTAAAGTCAGGTTTACTGAGAAATAATTTACAAACAGTAACATCTACCCTATTTAGCGTGCCGCTCTCTGAGTTTTGACAAATGCGTACAGTTGTATAAGCACTACCATAATCAAATGATACAGGAGTGTCATCACTCCTAGGATTCCCTTGTACCCCTTTGCCGTCAGGCTCTATTCATACCCCAAGGCTCTTGCAACCACTGATCTGTTTTCTGTCCCTGTAGCTTCGTCTCTTCCAGAGTGCCATATAAATGGAGCCATACAGTATGTCGCCTTTGGCGTCTGGCTTCTTTCTCTCTGCCTTAAAGCATGTGAGAATTTGCCATGTTGTTGTTTATTCCTTGTTATTACCGAGCAGTCATCCAGGAATGGATGTGCCACGATCTCACCATTTACCAGTTGACATCTGCTTTGTTTCTAGGTTGGGCTGATGATGAATAAAGCTGCTTCGTGTACAAGTTTTTGTGTAAATATAAGTTTTCATTTCTCTTGGGTACATACCTAGAAGTGGATTGGTGGGGCCTATGGTAAGTGCATGTTTAATTTGATAAGAAACTGCCGAGGTCTTTCCCAAAGTAGCTATGCCATTTTGCTTTCTTCCCAGCAACGTACGAGAGTTCCAGTTGCTCCACATCCTCACCAGCACCTAGTTTTGTTAGTTTATTTTTTTTTTAAATTTTATTGAGGTATAATTGACATAAAATTGTAAGGTATTTAAAGTGCTCATCGTAGTGATTTGACATAGATAGACATTGGGAAACGACCCCCCATCTAGTTAATTAGCACATCCATCACCTCACATACTTATCCCTTTTTGTTAGTATGAACATTTAAGCTTTACCCTCTTAGCAAATTTCAATTATATAATACAGTGCTACCGTCTATAGTCCCATGTTTTACATCAGATCCTCAGAACGTATTCAGCTTATAGATGAAAGTTCGTACCTTTTACCAACCTCTTTCTACTGCTTCCATTCTCCCAGCTACCACTTGCTTTTCTGTTTCTATGAGTTTGACTGTTTTTTTAAATATTCCACATATAAGTGACAGCATGCCTATTTGTCTTTCTTTGTCTGGCTTATTTGATTTAGCATAATGCCCTCAAGTGTTTGCCAGTTTTTGTGAAAGAAAAAAAAAATGTAGTCATTCTAATAGATGTATAGTGGTATCTCATTGTGGTTTTAATTTGCACTGTCATAATGACGAATGATATTGAGCATATTTTCATGTGCTTATATGTCATCCATATATCTTTGTGTTCACACCACTTGCCTAATTTTTTTATGAGGTTATTTGTTTTCTTATTAAGTTTTGAGAGTTCTTTATGTATTCTGGATATAAGTCCTTTATGAGATGTGCATTTTGCAAATATTTTCTCCCAGGCTTTGACTTGTGTTTTCATCTTAACAATGTCTTTCAAAGAATGGTTTTAAATTTTGATGAAGTTCAATTTATCATTTATTTCTTTTATGGATGGTGCTTGGGTGTTAAAGATTTAAGAAATCTTTGCCTAACCAAAGTCACAAAGATTTTTTTCGTATGTCTTATTCTAGAAGTTCTAAAGTTTTAGCTTTTACATTTAGATCTATAATTCATTTTGAGCTAAGTTTTGTATAGGATATACTATATTCTTATAACCTGTTCATGCAAGGGAATCTTTACCAGTTCATTTTCATGATGAGTAATCATCGTAACAGCTGCTAATAACCTAACGACTAATTACACCAATAAAAACTCATTCTGACATTCATGTGCTAACTGGCAAAAATACATAGTTTTGATCAAGATCCCAGTAACTAACTGCACCAGTCACAGACCCCTCTGAAATGTGGCCTTTCTGATAGAATAAAAGTCAACCAACTCTGGAGTATGATTTGTGAATAGTCAAATTGATTGGTATTGTGGTTGAAATTTAAGCCAAGTGGCTCTTAGTTAAAAATAAAATCAACCCATCAATGCTAAAGTAGTTTTATAGTAAACTGTAAACATTATAACCCCAGACAATGGAAGGCCATGTACAAAGGTATGGTGGGGTGGGGAAGTGGGGATGGAGGACAGTTTTAAGGAAAGATGAGTTGCTCCTTTTGGCGCACACAGATCACATGACAGATGCATGAGGGGAACCTGGGGAGATGGGCAGGGGCCAGGCTGGCACAGGCTTTGGAGGCCATTCCAGGACACTGGGCTTTATTTGAAAAACCCTCGGGAGGCTTAGGAGGATTTTAAGAGGTGAAATGATATCATCCAGTATGAGCTTTCGTCAGATCACTGTGGCACAGTATAGAAGGCAGACTGATGGTGGAGAACGGAAGCAACTGGACATAGAGAGATTCCTTAGGAAATTATTATGAATTGGAGGTGAGGGCTCATGAGATCCTGAAGTGAGTGGCAAAGAGGGGAGATAAAACACTTTTTTAAGGTACTGTCTTCCTCTCCCAAAATTATCACAGATGAAACAGAAGTTAAAATAGTCATTGGTAAATGTCAAATTTAAAAAAAAAAAGGTTTTTTTCCTTTCCTTTTGAATTCTAGAATGTTGTTGCTGGCCTTACCATGACTTTGGCAATAAGGTTTTCTGCAAATATTGCGACTATACAGCAGGATGGTTAATTTTAGAACCCTAACAGTGACAGGCAGTTGCTGTGGAATCCACTTCGAGCCCTCCTGATGGTGAGAGGACCAGCTGACGAAGGTGACATTCTTGGCTTCTTGGACTCAAATGGCAATTTAACTTTCTCCTTCCAAAGTTGAAATAGGGAAAAATACTCAATAATGTTTTATGGCCTCATCATGTCTTTCATTTATTGGGGTGCCATTGGCCTATGGCTTCCAACAGCGGAAAGGCCCCTCTTGGTCGTTAAATAGAACCTATAGGGACACAGGTTAAAATGTCAAATGCTATTTGGATGGGACCTTCAACACAGAACCTACTGGATTTGCGAACACCTTTTGATTTGAACTTGAACACTGTTAGAGAAAAATAGGGGCAATGGATATAAAAATATTTGGGGGAATAAGACAACATTTTGGCATTTGAAGTTGTTCTAGACTTCTTGCAAGGACTCCCCATTAACATTTTTCCCATTATTATTATTATTTTTATTATTATTATTATTTTGACTGTTCTATCTGTACTCTCTTGTTGCATTGGCTTTTTGGGTAAAAGTGCCAGAGACAGTACGTAACCAGCCACTTCTTCATTGTACCAGCTCCTGGATGACAGGGCCTAAGATCTAATTCTCTTTCACAGCAGGATGGGAACAAAGCAAGCATTCGCTGATTGGGCTGACAAGGCTGATGCTGGCCACACAGTACCTCTGCACCTCCTTAAATACATGTAGGGAACTACCAAGTGCAAACAGAGTCTCTATCCAGCGGTTCTCAACCTGTGGGTCGCGACCCCTTTGGGGGTCGAACGACCCTTTCACAGGGGTCGCCTAAGACCATCGGAAAACAAAAAAAATTTACATCACGATTCATAACAGTAGCAAAATTACAGTTATAGAGTAGCAACGAAAATAATTTTATGGTTGGGGGTCACCACAACATGAGGACTGAACTGTATTAAGGGGTCACGGCATTAGGAAGGTTGAGAACCGCTGCTCTATACCAATTCATTTTCTTTAATGAGCAATAGGTTTTGTTTGGGGAAACAACACTTTATTTGGTTTTGGTTTCAAACCAGCTAATTCCCAAGAGTCCTTGATGTTTTTATGGAGCACCTATTAGGTTCTAGTGACATCACAATGAACAAGACACACCTGATTCCTGCCTTCTGGGCACTGCCAATCTCTTCCACACTCACCCACTGTGGGTACCCGGCGCACTCAGCAGTCTCCTTTGTTTTGCATTATTATACTACAGTAGAATGATTTAAGATGTCTTATTCATTTTGAATCATCAACAAAGCTTATTATTGTGACAAGGAACAAAGAAAGTGTATGATGCACATTTACCACCTGAGCCGTACATGGAGTGTTCTGCCTCGTTTTGTCTACCATACTTTAAAAGGAACAAGGACAAAAGGGAGCATATTCATACGAAAGCAACGTGAATGTTGAAGCCATGTTACATGAGGAGGTGAGGACAATTAATTTAGAAAAAAAATAAACATGCTTGGTGTTCTCAGTAAAAGTCAAGGAAAGATAATTCTGCATCTCTAAAATGCAGCATTTTTTGTTATTCATTCTTAAAATGATCTTTTTCTGTTTTTAAAACTAATGTTGAAGGAGCTGTAGCAATGGAGGTTACAGCACTGAATGGTTTCTTGTAAAGTTAATAAGTAATGACTAAAACATGTTCAGCATTCTAAAACAGTACTGCCAAGATGTGCAAAACTAAAAAAGGGCAGAATGAAGGTTAAGGATTTAAAAGATTTTACTCAAATGTGTTGAAAATTTCCCACTTGGAATTGACTACACCACGAGCTGATAATTCTGAATGGAGGACACATCATGTGCCCGCACAATCAACAGCATAAATTCCAGGAGTGGTGACAGTAATGAATTTGCTGTCCCCTTGTTTTTCTGTGCAACCCAGGTAAGAGAGGCATCCAAATGTTACTAGGTGGTTTTTCTTCTTTTATGTCTATTGCATTTATCCATTCCTAGAAAACACCTGATTTATTTTACTGTTGGCTTGTAAATAGATAGAAAACAAATTTAAAAATTATTGTGAAAGAAATTTTAAAAATACAGAGGAAAAGCCTTATTTCTGGACAGTTGAATGTAAGAAATGAAATCGGAAAAAAAATGGTGAGTGTAACAGGTTCCAAATCTGCAAGCTACTTCTCTTGCTCTACTCACAAGGTGCTCATGAGCAATAAATGAAATAACTCACTGGACAAGATAATGAAGAATGTCAAAAGGAAGTGGCACAAAAAAGAAGTGACATTAGCAATGCATTATCAAGTAGGCTTGGCCTGCGCTCACCAGTAAGACACCCAAGTTCTAACTGGAGTCCAAACACATAAGCTAAAATTCTAATTACATTTTAAAACTTGAACTTTATTAAAGACCCTGAAAGAAAATATTCTTATCAGCTTTAATAATTTCTCATGGTCACACAGAAGAAAATGTATTACTATACACTTTCTCATCCTGAAGTTTAAAAGTCTGTATCCAACTGTCTATTTGGCATTGCTGCCTGGATGTCTAATAGGCATCTCACCTGAAAGTCTCCCAAATGGAACTCCTGATTTCCACCCAATCTCCGCCCTCAGCCTTTCTCACCTCAGTTAATGGCTCTGGCATCCATAGTTGTTCTGGCCCCAAACCTGGTGGTTTTCCTTGCATCCTGTCTCACTGCTTCCAGCCCTTGCACCCAATCTGATTTATTTTATCAGTTCTACCTTCAGACTATGCCTCAAGTCCAACATTTTTCAAACTTCCACCTCTGTCACTCGGGTGCTCATAACTGGCTTCAACTGGTTGCTCTACTTCCATTCATATTTCTCCCTGCAATTCCTTTTCCACTTGTAGCCAATGGGGTCTTTTAAAAATGTGAATGAATGAGGAAGGAAGGAATATCACTTCCCCGCTTAAAAAGCCTCCGATGGCTTCTTCACACACTTGAAGTAACATCGGAACAATTCACGTGGTCTGCAAGGCCCTACAATGTGTCAGGCTCCTGACCCCCCATGAGGGGGCTCCAGCCTGCAGCTTCACCTATCCTTCCTCTCCTCCTCACGCCCCTGCGTCACCGGGTGACAATCATACTGGACTCCTCTCTGCACCTCAAAACTGTCAACCTTGACTTTGTCTCAGGACCTGTGACTCTTGAAATTCCTTTCCCCTAGGTCTTTGTACAGATGGCTTCTTATTACCTTGTCACATTTTCTCTGACCACTTTATCTAAAAAACAAAAAAAGCAGACAAATGAAAAAAAATCCCCCTTTCTAGTCAACTCCAGCCACTGTCTACTGTCCAGTATGAGAGCAGCGGCCACATGCGGCCATCGAGATCTTAAAATGTGACTACTCGAAATTTAAATTGTGCTATAAGCGTCAAATATGCAGATATCAAAAGCTTAGTACAAAAAAAAATACAAAAGACAAGACATCTCATTAATAATTTTTATGTTCATTACATGTTGAAATGATATTTCGGATAAACTGGGTTAAATAAAATGCTATTATAATTTATGTATTTCCTTCTATTTTTTCAAGTGTGACTGTTAGAAAATCTAAATTATCTGTGTGGTTCACATGTAGCTCACTTGGTATTTCTATTGGATAGCACTGCTTGATTCCATTATGCTGCTTTGTTGTTTTAGTTGCACTTATCTGAAATTATCTTTTTTGTTTATTCATTGGCTCCTTCCCTCCATTAGAACGCAGTTCCATGAGAGCAGGAACCTTGAGTGTTATTTTCATTGCTATATCCCGATTTTGAGAACACTGCTTGGCCCAAAGAAGGCACTCAATACGTATTTATTGAATGAATGAATGAATGAATGAACAATTGAAGACTTCCTAGGCTTTTCTGCCTATCATTTCCAAATGGGTAAGAAAAGAGGTTACCAAAGCTGATTAGAATATTCTACACTGCAGGGGAAGGAAGAAGGGTTCAAGAGGATAGCATTTTCGAGAATATTTTCTTGAATTATGTTAAGGTGATCTCTTCAATTGGGCTTTAAATTCTTGAAGGACAGGATCATGGTTCCTGCATCTGTATACTGCCATCTTGATTAGCACAGTATCTTCGGAAACATATCAACGACAAAGTTGCTATAATCGCAATGCTACCACACCTCCTATGCGGCAGGCATTGTACTCATTATTTACTATTTCATTTACAAAATCTCTACACATTAGGAACTACTGTTTCTATTTTTAAGATGAGAAAATGGAGGGTTAGTCAAGTTAATTTACTGTCCTACGATCGACTAGCTGGTTGGTACAGACATTCGAATCCAGGTCATTCTGTTATCACAGTCCTTGCAAACTCTGAAATCACCATATTCACCATATAACATGTGCTCAAAATATTTAAGAGTGGCTGAATAACACCACAAATAACTTTCAGTGTAAAAAAAAAAAAAAGGACATCAATAATAAGAACCCCACATTACTGCGATGCTCCCCAGAAATATGCCAGGGATGTATGGCTCAGAGTGTATTTCAGTCACTTTGCTGTGTCATACCTGACTTCCAGGTGCAGGACCAGCAAGCAGCGGTCAGCCATATCCTGGAAAGACTTGGCAAGCTCACTCAGGGTCTGCATGATCTGCTCTGACACTGGGGGCAGGTCCATGTTCACGTGGCTCTCTTGAGCAGGAGACGACACTGAAAAAAAAGAGATGAGGACAAAACACCAATCACTGATTGCACTGGATGCCTACAGATTTTTTTTTTTTGAAATGACATGTTATTTTGTTGCTCATCATGTTTTTTTGACCAGTTTGGCTAATGCTAGTGTTGGCAGCATCCGACGGCCAGGACATGATAGCCTATTTCTGTACTTGATTAAACAGAGCGACCCAGCTGATTGTCCTGAATCAATTCACAGAACGATGGAAGCAGAATTTCGGAGTTGGAAGTGACCCGAACTGTCATCTGGCCCCACCATGTGGTCTATGATTGTGTAATCTTCACATCTTTAAGTGGCTGTTCAGTTTCTGGCTGCACACCCACACAAATGTTTGTGAAAGGAAACGCAGTACCCCCGGAGGCAGCCAGTTCCATCTCTGAATGATTTGACCGTCCCTACATGGAGCCATGTCTGTCATCATGGACTTCTAATTGCTGGCCCTGATCCTACCAACTGTGCCTTCATGCTCACGTATGTCAGTACCTCAGGTATTCAAGATAGCCCTTTTGGCTTCTGCGAAGTCTTCCCTTTTCCAGGCTAAATGTCCCCCACTTTTCAACTATTCTTCAAATAATTGGATTGAATAATTTTACAATTCTCATAATTCCCTAACAAAGACATTCTAATTGTTCTATATCTCCATTAAAATGTGGGATGCAGGACTGAACATAATCAATACTACAGAGTGGTCTGACCTGTGTAGAGAGAATTATCAACCCCTTTTCTAGATGCCCTGCTGTTAGCATGTAAGTCTGAAGTATTCCAGTGGGATGGTAGTGTGCTGTTTTCTATTTTAACCCATATACAGCTTACAGTCTACTAAAAGTCCTTCAAAGGTCTTTTTGGCAAATGTGATAAAGCTACTTTCTATAACTCTCCCAAGTAATTGACAGAAGACTCAACAGCACGCGGACACACTGTTTTCAGGACAGTACTGAGCCACAAAAATGTGAACTACATGTGTTTACGTCTAGACTGCTATTGTATAGCCAGTTCCCCACAATTTCTCAAAGTTCACCAACAATAATTTGCCAATGTCATGCAAAAGCTTCTTCCGTGCTCTCGAGTCTCAACGACTGGCCTGGAGCCCTGTCTCCCTGCTTATTGTGTGACCAAGAGCAAATCACTGAAATTCTGTCTGCCTCAGTTTCTTTTTCTGGAAAATGGAGACATCAGTACCTACAGTGTGGGGCTGTTGGGAGCATTGGATGGGTTCATGTAGATAAAACACTTACTCCAACAGCACACAAAACTCACTCGATATTGACATAAACAACAAACACAAATGATGATTCTTTGTTAGCATGTGATTTGGCCAGGTTAAGAATCTTAAGCTTGATTACAACAACAAAACACTTAGAAGATAATTCTAGCCATCTTGAAGTTCAGTTTCCCTTTGTGAGTCGTTTCTGCTTTTCCACCTGAAAATTCTTCTCCCTATTAGAGGATGTAGCGTCCTTGGCGAGGAGAGCTCCCTGAATGCAGGGCGCATGCACTATGTTATGGCGCAGCCTACTGACTAACGTCAGGAGGCGTTCGCCTTGGAGAGTAGGGGGCCAGCCTCTAGCTGCGGCGATATCCACGGTTAGGGCTTTCAGTGCTGCCTCTATTCCTAGACTCTTGCCAAGCCCAGAGAAGGGCCCAGAGAGATAGTCAAGACGTACAGACGAATCCTGCCTGGAACCAGACTCAATAAATGAAAATATCAGAGCAAACATAAAAATACATTTTAAGGGAACATGTAAGGAGGAAGGGAGTGTAGCGATGTAGATTAAAAATTATTACCAGCCAGCCTTGGCATCATCCAAGATGCTCACTAATTGATCTGCAGGAGGCTGGATGAGGGACACTGCATCTCCTTGCTAACGTTAACATGATTTACCTAATGGTGACGCCAGGTGCGATCACGGCCTTCCTAATGTTTTCATTTGTCAGGCTGGGTGAGAGCACCTCTAAGTAACAGTGTTCAGGTATTTCAAAGCATTTTAGGGCTTCTGAGCCCCTGGACTCCTCTGTTGAGTAACATTGACTGTGACATGGAGAGCTGTCTATGTATCAATGAAAAGAGGCCGAAATCATACCCTGAAGGAATCAGGCTTGTGGTGTGAGGTTCAAGGTATTACAGCAGTCCCCCTCATATCTGCAGGGGATACGTGCCAAGACCCCCAGTGGATGTCTGAAACCATGAATCGTGCTGAGCCCTGTATACACTGTTTTCCCCTATTCATATACACCTATCCACTTAAAGGAAGCACTTTCTCTTCGGCATATTCGAAACGCCGGCATCTTACACTGCTCTTGCACTTTGGGGCCATTATGAAGGAAAATAAGGGTGACTTGAACACAAGCATGGCAACGCAGCGACAGCGGGCCTGATAACTGATGACTACTAAGTGATTAGTGGCAGAGTAGCATATAGGGTGTGGATACACCAGACAAAGCGACGGTCCACAGCTTGGGCAGGATGGAAGCGGGTGGCGTGAGATTTCATCACGCTGCTCAAAATAGTGTGCACTTTAAAACTTACAAATTGTTTATTCTGGAATTTTCTATTTAATATTTTTGGACTGCAGCTGGCTGCATGGGTAACTGTGAAAAGCAAAACCACAGGTAAGGAGAGGATTACTGGACTAATCTCCCAAATTCTAGCAAGGGCCTTCTGGACAAATTCCACTAAGACAGTAGAAAAGTAAATACATAAATCTGCCCTTCTTATTATAGAAATACATAATGTCGCCGTGTGTAGCCACCGACCACTGCCAAACTGTGCAATTATAAAAACATATCCAGGTAGAAGTACGTTGATGGCAAGATAAACAGCCAAGACAAAGCTTGCAACGAGGGTGGTTTTCTAAAGGCACTTTAAAAAAACAGCATGCTGTACATGTCACGTGGCTGATCTAGAGCAAAAACATAACATTTTAGTAAAGCAACATGAAAAATGATGCCCAGTGTTCTACCAAAAAGCTGGCTTGTGAATTCTTGAGGGCTCACCGAAACTGACGGAGTTTTTTTTTCTTAACAAGAAGGAATTCACAAAGAAATGCTGAGCACGGCAGACAGACAACACAAAACAATTAACTAGCTCTTTAATGTCAAATGGAAACCTGCAAAAAAAAAAGCAGTGCTGACAGAATCTGCTGTTTGAGTCTTGATCGTTTTATCAGAATATGCACGTTGAGCTGTTTTTCTAATGCTGGGTATGAGTCACACCAGATCATCAGTAGCATCCCTGTTCCTCTTAGAACCATTGCATAAAAGCAGGCATCTTTGGAGCTCCTAGCTAATTTGTGGCAACGTCACCATGGCTCTTTGTATTACATTGATTGGTCGACACGAGGAAGCTGAACCTTGGTCTCTGGGGCAGACACTGCTTATTAGATGAACCAACAGATATTTCCAATTCTCCCGTGCTCACTCCACCATAGACTCTGGAAAGCTACATGTCACATTCTTAGCCTTGCTTTCATAGCTAGAGGTGGCTGTGTGTCACCATGTGGCCAACGACCCTCTAAGTAGATTCTTCTTTGGCAACTTGATCTAACCCTGGGCTAATAATTCTGCAACTCTTTTGACAGGAAAACAAAAATCTGGATTGTTGCCACCAAAATGTTCTGGATTTTAATCTCAAAAAAGCCTTCACTGTCACTTGTCAATCCTTCACTAGTGCTTGGCCCGCTCCTTTCTCTTTCTCAGCGACGTCCCCAAATTCATGCTGCTCCCAGGCCTCTCGTCCTTCCTACTCTCTGCTACTCCTCTCTTCAGGATCTCAGATTCTTATTCCAGATTTCAAAAGAACTGTTAACACTTGCTTTCTCCATAGCCGTGCCTTCCAGGAACTCTTCCATGTGCCATCATCTGATTTCTGCCTCCAGTTCTTTATTAAATAATTATGGTGATGATCATTATTGGGGATAGCTTAATTGCCAAACCCAATGGGAACGTTTCAGTCCTAATCTCAGAGAGGCTCTCTGCTCCATTCAATAGGACTGGTCATTTCCTACTCGAAATTGTGTTTTCTTTCGGTTTACATGGCACCATATTCCTCTGGGCGTTCTCTCACCTCTCTGACATTGTTTTCATTGCCTCCTTCACCGAATCCTCTTCCTGTAGCCCACCCATAAGTGCTGGTGTCCCCAAGGAATTTCTTCTCTGTTGGTCTCCCTTACTTCTCACTCTATATGTTCTCTGAATGAGCTCATCCATTTTCATGGTTTGTGCTATTATCTAGAAATTGATGGCTCCTGAAGTTTCATTTGATCAACTGTTTGTCAGGTATCTTACCTGTCCATCCCAACAGGCATCTCAAATGCAATGTGTTCAAAACTAAACTCATTATCTCTCTCTAGCATCTGCTCTTTATTTTGAATTCCCTTTCCATCAATGGTATCTAACTCTAAGAATCTCAGCTACAAACATGACACTAATCTTTGGATTTCTTCTCTCTCTCATTCTCCTCAGCAAAAAAACTCATTTCTGCCAACTTTATTTCCTCAATGTTTTCTTAATACATTTTGTCTTTTCTATACCTACTGTCACTTTCTTGGTTTAGCCCTCACCTCTTCCCCGGATGACCACAACATCCGTCTCCTGGTTGGTATCTTTGCCTCAGGCCTGGTCCCTACCTTCATTCAATCCTCCATATTTAGCTAATTAAATATGAATTAGATGATCAGAGTTATTTATCTAAGACACAAATTTGACTATGTTCATTTCCTGTAAAAATCACATCCATGCATCCCATCGCTTATACGATAAAGTCCAAGCTCCTTAGCAAGGCTTCCCATGATTTTTGGTTTCTGTTCAATACTTCAGTTCCTCTCCATCTTTTACCACTGTCTCCTTCCTTTCCAACTGCTCCCTTCCTGAAGACTGGCCCTTTGACCCACCACCCTTTGAAAGCAGACTCCCTAAACATATCGTGCTGTTTCAGGATTCTGTGTCTTTGATGGCTCTTATTACTTTTTCCACACTGTTCATACTTTCTGGCTCAGAAAGCCTCTCTCATTGGCTTTTCTGGGTGCTTCCCCCCACCCCACAGAATTCTATCATAGCAGTTATACTCCACCGACATGATCTGTTTATCAATATGTCTCCCTACCAGATCATTACTCCCTCAGGGAAGGATTTTATATAAAATCCTTATATAAAACAATCAATGCTTTTTTTTAATTAAACAGAACAAATGATTTAATTGACCAACATAACACGACGAATAGAATTCACATAATAACAGACTGATAGAGATTAGGAAAGAGCAGAAACAACTTGCAACTTACAACTACAACTTTCTCCTTAGTTTCTGGAGTGTATTCTAGGGACAGAGTGGGGGATAGGCAGGTAGTTCATTATAGCTGGTTTCTTGGGCGATCCAGGGATCTCGCAGACATACAGTGTAAAGCAATTCTGGTCAATCCCTGCAGCCCAAGCACCTTCTCTATAAATTCTGTTGCCTTTAGAGTCACTTTAATTCCATGAGGCCATCTTGCTGCTCCTGACACTTGGGATCTCTCTTTTCTGTTGACCTGTAATCCCTGGCATATCAAATACCCAGCATCTCCAAAGGAAGCCAACATGTCATGGCAGAGCAATCAGCATAGGACATTAGGATGTCTCAAGTGGTTCCATCTCCCAATATTAACCAGGCTGAAATCTGTTTAGGTCTCAAAATTACTCAAAATTGGACTCATTCAGACCCAGAAGAGCATCTGTTTTCAAGGATGCAGCTGCTACGCTTTCAACGGCAGCTCACTGTGGCTTCT
>NW_017731581.1:1679790-1680858 GCF_001890085.2 Hipposideros armiger
AACAGAAAGGTTCGCTCCGTGAACGTAAACTTTTTAGAAAGTGGAAAAAGACAGCGAAGAATGATCCCGTGAGAGTTTCTCACTGGCAAGCATTTGAGAAGATCACATTTTGGTATAATTGTCATTTCTGACTGCTCTTCCTATGTGTGCAGGGAAGTGACAGACACCCCATCGCTGCTTGAACCTGGGATAAAACTATTCGATTTCCAATCTTCAGGTTTCCTATTTAGAAAATTAGGGGTAATAGCCCCTTCTTAACTCCTAGAGCAATGCATTATTAGGTTTGGTAAATAATTTTGAGATCCTTTGATGTTACCTGGCTGACATTTTTTAAAAATAAAAATAGGAATGCTGAGTAGGCCCATGGCATTGAGAACTCATGGGCTTACAGAGGGAATGGGGGCTGTGTCAGCAGCCCCTCTATCTCATCTTTTTCCTCTCCTGCACGCCTGTGGGGTATGATACTATCAAGCCTAACGCTGGGGTAGGATCTGAAAGTGTCTATAGCACCACAGTTCCAAGTTAGAACTTAATACCAGCTAGCTCTATCCTCGGCCTTCGTAACCTCTCTATACCACTATCTGTACCTTTGACTCATGCCCTTGAATTATTTGCAAACCTACACAAGTTAACCATCTCCCACCCCAGGGCTTTGTACATAGTAGGCTCTTTGTAAGTATTCATTCAATAAATTATTTACCTATGAAACATACTGACTTTGGGAATGGATAGGTGATGTTCACATGCTTAACTAGCTACTGTCTTATTAGCATCTAATTTGAATTTTCTTAGGATGCAGATATCCTTTCCTCCTTATCTAACTCAATCACTCCAAACCTAAATTTCATGGTGACTCTTTTTGATCACTCTTTTCTTTCCTGAGACACATTTTAACACCTAGCTATTTTTCGCCAACAGTCCTAGCTTTAGCTCCTATTGTCAAGTCATTTATTTAAGTCACTCTTTCTCAACCTCCAAACATCCTAGAGCCCACTTTTAAGCTCTTTGGCTATGTTTCTACATAACGATGGGCCTTATCTAAGAAACATGTTTCACTAAGTCCTTCCT
>NW_017731581.1:1682958-1697736 GCF_001890085.2 Hipposideros armiger
GAAAAAACTGTATTAAAATTGCAATACTCAATATCTACCGATAACAAAAGATGAATGCAAGTCAGGTGTATATATTTTTTGGGCACCCCGGGTATTAGATTTTCCATGGACTTTGTACACCTTTTTGTATTTCTGTGAAACCCTGCAACAAAGAGCATCGGAAAGTGTTAACAAACGCTTAACCATGTTAGACGAATACGTGACACAGGTTTAAGTTCTAACAGAATTTTAGAGGCAAGAATATTCTATGGCAAAGAGGTAACGTTTATCGTCCATGTGTTCGAACAGCTTCCTTCCAGCTTTGGTATTTGTACGCCTTCCAAAGAGCCACAGGGGATGGCTTTTTCATGGGGTACATCAGAGACATTAGGTCCACGTACAAGCGGTGGAACAGAACCCAACAGAAATAAAGCACGTTCGCCAGCACGACATAGCGAATAAATGTCACAAATAAAGACAGAACTGAAGGAGTTAAATTGAAAGCCCTAGGTGGGTCTCTCTTTGAACTTTTCCCAGTTGCCTTTTTTCCCTGAGTTTCCTGTTCAGGCAGCTGCATTATTCATAAATCTGGACCCGAGTTGAGAAATAATTATTACCTGCTTGACTGAGAGCCGGAACACCCTCACTTTTATCTTTGTGTCCCCACTATACAATGTAGGCTCTGGAACTAGCAGGTAACTATTGAGTACAGTGAATAAGCAAATGCTCTCTGGATACAAAGAGACCTGAGTTCAAATCCTGACTTTCTCATACACCACTTGGGTGAACTTCTCCGTAACAGATTCCCCACCTGTAAAAGGAGGATCATCAGACCTAACTCACAGGGTTGTGATGATTAAATGAGAAACATATGATAATTAAGTTCTGACAATTAAATTCGTGAACTTGTTGCAACGATGTTGATAATCTTTTTTGATATCAGAAGGATTATTCATTATGAATTTGTACCAACTGGACAAACATTTAACCAAGTTTACTATTTGGAAGTGCTGAAAAGGCGGCGTGAAAAAGTTAGACGACCTGAACTTTTCACCAACAATTCATGGCTCTTGCATCACAACAATACACCAGCTCACATGGCACTGTCTGTGAGGGAGTTTTTAGCCAGGAAACAAATCACTGTATTGGAACACCCTCCCTACTCACCTGATCTGGCCCCCAATGACTTCTTTCTTTACCTGAAGATAAAGGAAATATTGAAAGGAAGACATTTTGATGACATTCAGGATATCAAGGGTAATACGATGACAGCTCTGATGGCCATTCCAGAAAAAGAGTTCCAAAATTGCTTTGAAGGGTGGACTAGGCACTGGTGTCGGTGCATAGCTTCCCAAGGGGAGTACTTCAAAAGTGATTGTAGTGATATTCAGCAATGAAGTACCTATGTAGCACTTTTTCTAGGATGAGTTCGCTAACTTTATTGTCAGACCTTGTATAAACACTTAGAATAGCGTTTGCCACACATGTGCTTAATACATGGCAATTACTATCACTACTACTATCATTATTTATTCAATAAAGATATGGTCAGTGAATAAACAACAAAAACCCAGTATCCTTGCCCTCCATCTAAAGCTTTCATGCGGCTTTGGAACATTTAGATTAGTTCTATACGTTTCATGGCAAAAGCTGCTGAGCTACTGTGACTGCAGAGCAAAACTGACTGAATTGTGGGAGTCCTAGTCACTCTGATCCTATTGCTATATGAAAAACACACAGGCTTACCTGGTAGACAGAGGTGACCCTGCCACCAAGCACACAGACAATCACAGAGAGAGACTAGCTATGGAGTTGGTGACAGCTTCCTCAAAACGTGCAGGAAGTAAACAATATAGAAAGAATTAACTTGCCAATGCACGGCTCGGGATTTGCAGGTATAAATCTTGCTCAGAGAATTTCCAGTCAGTGAGAACAAGGGTGGCCTCTGCCGCAATATGTGATCAAGATAATAGTGAAACTGTACCTGCCTTTTAATCTCTCTCGTGTCAGACATTTCATGCAGGCTAAATTGATGAATTGGTGCCATACACACATGGACTAATGCCTTGTGAAGGCTAATAATAAACAGCCATATTTCTGTCTTTATACATTAGTAACACATGGATACTGTTCACACATCCATTGCAGGCTTGCTATATAATCCCTAAAATACTAACAGTGCATATAGATGCTTCCAGAATCAACTTTCCTAAAAATCAAAAGATTAATATTCTGTTTTTATGCCAGTTAAGGGTATAATTATTCAATCAGTTGATTAAATAATTTCAGGATAGCGCCTTAAAGAGTATTCTCATTAATTATGAACCTGATTTTCCTACCTATAACATTCCTTTTGGACTGACTTTCTCTGTTTAGGCTCAGAAAGTGTTTAAATTCTGACTCAACCACTTACTAACTGAATAACCTGGGCAATTTGTTAAACCCATGAATCAGAGCAATAACAGTTTAAGCCTCAGAGGATCCCTGTGAAAATTCAATGAGATAAAACACACAAAGCATTTAGAACAATGCTGGACCACAGAGCAAGTGCTCAGCATCTCTAAGTTCTTGCTGGACCTCTTGGGAAGAACCCTGGAAGACTGAAACTCCTAGACTCATCTCATCATTCATGAAAACACCCTGCAAAAAACTGGAGCACCTAGTCATTCACATGGCTAGTGGACAGAAAGGAAGTCATATATTGATATATTAAGACATTTATGCTGCATAAACTCATGACATTTTGTCCTTAAAATAAGGAATCACAAAAGTTTCACAACACTACAGAATTCTGGAAGTGCTCAAATCAGTGAAGACAAGCAGGAGAGAAAGGGGATTAAGGATGGCAGGTTTACATTTTATCTTTTCATCCACAAAATGGGGAGAAGGACTTTCTCCAGAGTATCCAGTTTCGTAAGAAATGTGGCATTACATGGAGGTGGTAGTTTGGTGGGAAAGCAAACAACGTGAATGTCAGCAGCAGTTTGGGAGAGAGAACGTGGTCCTCACCTTGGAGGAAGGGCAGAGGTCTCCCTTTCCAAGGAAAGGATGTCTGCAGAGCTTGGCTCTTTAGCAAAGCGAACTTAGGATAGATAGTCAACAAAGCTTTGAAATTGTTTTTAGGGGTCAGGCCTGCCTTACTCAAACAGGGCCTGAAAAGTCATATTTCTATTTCTATTTTGATTCAGCATTTATTTCATGGTTACAGTTTATTTCTCCCTGTCAGAGGCACTAGGAGGAGAGAAGAGGAAATACACGTGGGTGTGTGTCTATTTGCTACCAGTAAGGGAGTGATGATTATGAATTATATAGCCATGAAATTTTGACCTGAAATGATAGAAATTGTTATTTTCACTTGGAGAGACAGCAATTGTACTATAAATTATTTCAATATGCTCATAAAGACACTGACAAGTCAGGTCTTCTATTAAGGCTAAAACGGCTGAATTGGGCTTATTTTGAGAAGATTTTTTTTATTATTATACTTACTACCATAGGAGGCTTGTTTGTTACTTTGCTTTCTTGGGACTCTGTTCCCCTTGATATTACCCTAGATTAAGTTTACTATAGAAAGGGAGACGGGGAAATACCTTATTCCATGTCTGCTGTCAACTCAGCATCGTCCCAGCCTCATTTCCTGCAAGCCAGCAGCTCGCTTGCTTCCTCCCGACTGTGTCCTAAGCCCTTGGAGCAATTTTTTAAACATCCAATTCCCTGTATTACATTTCCTGACTGAGCCTCGATGAATTAATATCACCCTCTACTCATGAGATATGCTTGAGCTTGGCAACTCAGATCTCGGAGAACACGGGAACATGCAGGAATGGGACTGAGGGGCCCTAAGAAGGACCCTCCCTGACACCATTCCTGCAGGCTCACCTCCCACTGCGTGTGCCTGCTATGCACTCATGGGTGATCACCAGCCTCTCCTTTCATTCTCATAGTCTTCTACGTGAGCTCATCGGAGCGTTCCCTGGACGCCGTACAAGTGCGGTGGTTCAAAGTGCAGACTGTGGAGGCCACCTGAGTGAGTTCCAATTCTGGCTCCAGCACTGAATAACTTAACGTGCCCTTGGGGAAGGTACTTTGCCTCTCTGTGCCTCAGTTTCTAGTATGTAAAAATGGAAATATTTTCGGCATCTATTTCATGGGTTATTGTGAGGGTTAAATGAGTGTATGAGTGTGTGTGTGTGTGTGTGTGTGTGTGTGTGTGTGTGCGCGTGCGTGCGCGCGTTAAGAATACATGCTGATATAGAGTGTTTGATATTATTATTTTTTGTTGAAATTACTTAGTATTTTTTGGTTCAAATTTTATGCCTTAACTCTTCCCCACTCCCCTCCATGACCTATATTCCCTTTGATAGATTCTAACCATGGGATCACACCTATATTTTCTCCAAATGTCTGAAAATTTAACTTTTTGGAACCTAAACATCCAACTATGCCTGGTGCTTACTTTCCTGGCTGTGTAAACTCCAATATGTAACATTCTCCCAAAACTATTATAATGTTTTACTTCCCCAGTGAATTCTTCCTTTTGATCAGAATTAAGCACTACAGGATATTGGGTCTCCATATTTTTCCCTCTTGAGAAAAGAAATCATCCAAAAGACAGGTCAAGAACTTACTTCTCATCTTATTTTAGCTGACTGAGATTTCTGGATAGTCAGGCTAACTGGTACATCCCATCACCACTATTACTATGTCAGTGTCACCATGATATCAAGAAAGCACCATCCATAGCCTCTCTCTCTCACCAAGTGGTCCATAGTATATACTTTTACATCAATGTCACTTGCTTCTTCCTTTCATGAGTGTTTCAGTCTAAATATGAATGGTGTTTCGAATCTCTTCTCTGAGACGGGAGTGTCCATGCAACAGCTCTCATATTTTACCCATTAGCAAAGATGGCTGCTAAACAATTGTGCTTTCCTCCTTATGAGATGTAAAACTCAAAATAAGCGAATAGGAATTGCTACAGGGTTTTAATTTCCTTGGGTACAACAAGCAGTCCATTTTGCACTTTGCCATTATTTTAGGTGACGGCACAAGCGTATACAGCAAAGATGTTAAGTCACTGCAAAGTCAGCAGTAAAGTCAATTCTCAGTGAAACCAAGAAGGGGCGGGGAGTGAAGGGGAGGAGAAAAAAAGGCAAAGAAGCGAAGGAAACTATGCTTCAAACCTAATGAAGCAATTCTGATATTTCAAGTTTGTTATATGGCTGTACTTATTTATTTAAACATTTTTTAAAAATTCAGTTTTCAACTAGAGTTGACATAAAATATTATCTTAGTTTCAGGTGTACAACATAGTGATTAGACATTTATATGTCTTATGAAGTGGTCACTCTGGTAAGTCTAGTACCCATCTGGCCACCATATATAGTTAATACAATATTATTGACTATATTCCCTCTGTTTCACTTTGTTTTTAGTAGGTAAAGAAACAACTTAATGATAAAAAAGACTTTCTAATCCAGCAAGTGAAAGCATGTCAAAGAATCACCAAAACAGAGTATTAGAAGGGAATAAACACAGTACTTCATATGAAAGAAGGGTAAAAATCTGCCATATGGGAAAGTGGAAATCATAAATAGAGTAAACAGAGTAACTGAGTGAGGGGTGCTGAAGAATTAAAACACAGAACACAGGAAGGAAAAAGAGAAGCAGAGTAAAATTTTTCTAGTTTAATGAAAAGTAATGTATCTTCAAGATCAATATCCCAGCTCTGTCACTGGCTAAGCACAGTTCACACATTTAGGCTTCAGTTTTTTCATCTGTAAAACGGGACTAAAGATGCTAGCGTTCTCGTTAGCTCAGAAAGCAGCTGTGGGGGTGAACCGATGGACGGCTACGGTGTCAGTTATAGATGTGTAGTGCTGGCGAGTTTCTGCTGAGGATACCACAGGAAGTCAAAGGGAAAAGGAAGAAAAGAGAGAATGGACAGGATAACTTCATAGCGTCCCTGGTACCCCTGGGCTGCTCATTTCAATGAAAAGAGGAGGGAGGCCCAACCCAGCTCAGAAAGCGACACAAGCTATTGGAGGTGAGCTGTGATGGGCAGGCCCCCATCAGGTTGGTAAAACGAATGATAAAGAGAGTGCAGACTGCCACTGTGATAAAGAGCCAGCTAAAGACTGTTCTTCATTTTGTGAATTAACGTCCTTTGTGGCGTGTGTACACTAACCAGGAAAGAACTGTCCCCTTACAATGGCCTGGGTTCTCCGGTCCACCTCTGCAAGAAGGCATACATTTTACATGGAAGTTAGCACCTGTTTTTTTTTTTTTTTTTTTTTTTTTTTTGGCCTATGCAGCTGCTGGAAAAGGACCTAGAGAAACCGAAGGGAAAGGAGAGAGCGAAAGATCTAGATGCCTCAGGTCCCAGGGCTAGACACGGTCAGAGGGAGGACAGGGGCAAGACCCAGACAGGCTGCAGTGTGAGGCCGAAGGCAACGCTGAGACCACAAAGAATCCCAGGAACAAAGGCTTTTCCAGAAATGGAAGCAACAACTCGAAAAGAGAGGGCAGACCAAGCACCATGAAGTAAACCAGGCCAAGGATGCAGAGCCGGAGGCTGAGAAATGACAACTGAGGGAGGAATGAAAATAGGATTCTGACTGCACCATGGAGTGAATAAGCGGAGAGACCCTACAGGATTATTACATTGTGACAGCCATTCGGACAGACTTAGATCAAAAGGGAGAAATGTAGGAAACAGACTGAACCAGGACTGTTAAGGAACAAAGAGAAGGATTCTGGGGCCTTAACTGGTCAGGAAAGAAAAAGGGAAACCAATGATTCTCTGTCGGGGGGGAAGGGAAGTGAAGAAAGGAAACTGGTAAATATGGGTAGGGCTGTATTAGGGACCATTTTGTGGAGGGAGTTTCCAACCTCCGGAAGTCAGCACTTTTCAGGAGGCAGCATCTCCTTTAAAAGAAGTTCGTTTTCAACTAGTTTCTGCAAACATCCTGCCTTATGAAAATTTGCCTCTTTTCCTCTTTCCTTATTCCCACCGCCCCAATCTGTCTGATACAAATGAAAGGAAAATGAGGCAAAAGAATCCTTCATAAAACTTTATAGATAGATAGCAATCTCTGGTTTACAGAAGAGCCCAGATATCAGCTGGGAATATTAAAAAAATAATAATAATAGAACAACAACTCGGAAGCCCTCTTAGTCTTCTATGACAATAAAGAGAAATCCATCTCTCGCTAGTCACGTCTTGCACGTTAAGCCTAATAATGATGAGCGTTTCTCCACTTGCCAAGGTCCCCGAAACCTTATCTGCCCTTGCAGAATTAGAAAGTCAGGCCTGCGCCTCTGAGGCACGTAATCGTATTTCATTTCTCTGGGGTTTGTAACTGCTAGAGCTCACAAAGCACTGTGCAGTTAGGACTGAGGTTCTCTTTTCAGCCTGTACCCATGCAGCCTCTCTGTGGCTCCTTCATCTACAAGACATTTCTTAAGGAAGACAGGTCTGGGGGAAGCCATCTGGAAACGAGGTTGCTGGTTGGTGGTTGTTTGCTGTGTGGTTGGCGATCCTGAACCAGTGAGGCATCTGCTGACAGAGCCAAACCAAGTGTAAAAGGAAAATATGGTTGTCTCTTCAACTTCGCTGGCTTTCTTTTTTAATATAAAAAGTTAATATCCAGGAGGCTGGATTGTATTCTGACATAAAGAACTAGATGAGAAGCCAGGAGTTCAGTGACCGGGTCTCTTGCTGATTTTTCTATGAGGGTTTCGGATTTATTTTCTTCCCCCAAAGATTTACATACTGCCTATTATTCCTAAGGACTTCAAGTTCCTGCTCATATATTACCTCATATTAGCCTTGCAGATTTTAATTAAAAAGATTTCACAGGGGCATCCATACATAATAAAAACAATCTCATAAAATATGACAAGTGTCTGCTTCTAAATGTAACATTCAACCCTTCAAGACCAACTTCTCCTTTCTTCTTTTCTCCATAACCTTCAATGTTTCCTAAGTAACTGTGCTAAAAATAAAACCAACACCTCTGCATTAATTTAGCCACTTATCTGCATTCATGTCTTATGTAGATAACGGCCCCTCTAGGCCATGGGGCCCCAAATGGCCTGGGCAAGGTATCTTTTGTTCAACATTAAGTCCCCATGTCTAACCCCATCCTGGGCACAGAATGGGTTGAATGACTAAAGAAACAGAGTGAATGAAGGCACAACATCCTTTCTTGCTCAGAACCAATTTCATTCTTCTGTTTCCCTTCATGGGAGTTCTCATCTCTTTCTTTTTTTTAAACACTTTAATATCATGGATTCTTCTCTAAAAATTTAAGTGTAAAATCAAGTCTTTTCCCCAAATTGTTAATACTGCAGTGATCCCACCCAAGGTTTGGTGCCTAAGACAACTACTATTTGTCACTTTCCTTGCATTCTTTGCCTCCCTTGTCAGAAACAGTCCTGGGCGCTGGTACTTCTTTCGGCCCTGGAGTGTCTCTAGTCTAAAGAGACGTTCCGAAGGGGTCAAAATTCCTGCGCTCCACTGGGAAACACATTTTGTGGTTTATTATATCACAACAATACTGAGTGAGGCGGATGGTTTTTATTTTGGTCAATCAGCATTTCTTAAACATTTAGAGCATACTCTGAAACGTGTTCTAAACAGGCATTCAAAGAATTGTTTTGTTTTTTTTTTAAATTTTGAGCCTTTCAGAGTTCTTAGCCCTTTAGCTATGGGAGCCCCATGACAACCTTTCTGATAGCTGATATAGGGGAATGAGATGAGGCATGACTGCAGGGAAGGGTTAGCGGGGGAGGGGGCATCCTGGAAAAGCAGCGGGACCATGGGAAGTAGACACAGGCTGCGGCGCCCCCTCCCTCCTCTGGACGCCTTTCTATCGCGCCTGCCACCCTGGTATCTCCAAGCCACCTCTATATGTGCAGCATGTGAAAACATATTGGAACCCTCTCCAGATCATAATACATCTGTTCTAAGAGGCTGAATGAGAGATGCCAGGGGAACATTAACTCAGAATTTCCTAACTTGAGTGCAATTAAAGTCTCAGCCACAGTGCGGAATTAATGTAGCCCTTTGCATTTTAAATACATATTTTAATTAAATGACACCCATCTGTAGAATATGCGACTGCATTTTTATTGAGGATTTCAAATGATATAATCTGTTCCGATGAAGCGTAAATGGCTTGGTTCACGTTTCCAGAACCCTCCAAAGAATTATATGGCTCTGGCAGCAGCACATGTGGGGACAGTCAATTTTGCTTAAATTTAAATCTGTTTAACTTGCATGATAAGTGTTGTTTGTGTAGTGAGATTTAGATTTAGATAAAAGTGACAGGAAATAAGAGCGCAGCTCTTTATATGTCTTAGATGGTTTCTTTGGAGAGTGTGAGCAGTGTGAGCGGCAACAGCAACGACAGGGTCAAGGGTGCTCTGTCTCTGCCCTGGCTGGAGCTATGCAGTCACAGTTGATAACCTTTGAAGTCATTTAAACTAATGAGGAGCTTCCTCTAAGGTAAAAGATATGAGCCTAACTGCTAAAATGCAGGCCAGACAGCCACTGGGATTTGCACCATTACTTTTGCAGAAAAGATTTTGGTAGGTGTCAAGTTTCTCAGGAAACGTGCATCCTTTTCTCATTACAGCTGGTATTTCATATCTTTGCTCAAGTTGGTTTTTGGACCTGTGTTTCCACGTTAAGTGTGCCCTTCAAGAAGATAAAGTCCTAGAGGAGAAAGGAGGTAGCCTGGGTGCTAGCCGCGCTCAGGGCCTTGATGTGGGGCCACGGGAGAGTCAGGCGTGCGGCTCTGAGTGGCGCTGCCCTTACACTATGCGAGCTCGCTGGCAGAGTGGTGCTGAGATGCCGAGTGTGGGCACACGAGTCAGGCTGCACAGATTTAAATTGTGCCTCCACCACTCTCTTTAGCCTCTCCCTGCCCCAACTTCATCCTCTAAGAAATGAGGACAACCACCACCTCCGTCAGCGGCTGCAGTAAGGGCAAGACAAGGTAACACAGTGGAGGTCGGAGATCAGGGCCTGACTCAGAGCTGCGTGCGTGGTGTTGACAAATGCCAGCTATTACTACAGTCGAAAGAGTCAGGCCTGGGGGTCACAGTGTCCCCGGTTCCAGTCCTGGCTTTGTCACTTCCCACCTGCATGATTTCAGAGAAGTCACCCAACCTTCTGAACCTTATTTTTGCCATCTGAAAACGGGGACAATAATGCTTACTGTATTCAATTCTTATTGCTCCTGTGACAAACTGAAACAAATTACTACAAACGTCGGAATTTAAAAAAAACACAAATGCGTTATCTTGTAGTTCTGGAGATTAGAAATGTGACACAGGTCTCATTGGGCTAAAGCTGAGGTGTTAGAGGCCCTAGGGGTGGACCCGTCTCCCGGCCTTCCGCACTTTTAGAGGCTGTCCACATTCCGAGGCGTGTGGCCCCTACCCATCTTTAAAGCCACAATGGAGGACTGAGTCTTGTCTTCTTCACACTTCATCACTGTCTTACTCATCCGCCTCCTCCCTCTTCTACTTTGAAAGACCCTTGTAATTACATTGGGCCTACCTAAATTACCCAGGCTAATTTCACTACCTTCAAGTGAGCTGAGTGGCAACCTTCATTCATCTGCAGCTTTAATTCCCCTTTGCTGGACATATTCACAAATTCTGGGGATTAAGAGATCGACATCCTTAGGAGGCTATATTCTGCCTACCACTCTTACCCTCACAGCATTTTGAAAATCAGAAATAACATTCTAAAACTCCCAGTACAGTGTCTTGTGTATAATAAACTCTCACTAAATGAGTGTTCATTATTGGAGCTGACTCGTGGCTAAGATCCTGACAATCTTGGAAGTTCTGTGATCTTATAATCATATAGCTAAATGTTTTGCTAATAGCTTGCTGTTTTGATCATAATGAAGTAGGTTCCAAATTCTGATTATATATCTATGAATATTTGTCTACTAATAATCAGAATACTGTAACAGAATAACAACATGTCTCTCTGGTTAATCTATTGGTAGCAACTGGAGGCAGGTTAAATCTTCTAGCATGATTATTACATCCCGATGGAAATGATTTGCCTCAAAAATTGTCAAATAGCTTGTGGAGCTATCTTAACAATAGTGAATTGCTAATTTGAAAAGATATCCTATGTTCACTGCAGCATTATTCACAATAGCAAAGACATGGAAGCAACCTAGGTGTCCATCGATAGACAAATGGATAAAGAAGAAGTGGTACCTATGTACAATGGAACATTATTCAGCCATAAAAAGAAAGAAATCTTGCCATTTGTGAAAACATGGGTGGACCCAGAGGGTATTATGTTAATTAAAAAAAGTCATACAGAGAAGGACAAATACCTTATATGTGGAACCTGAAAAACAAAAACTAAGCAAAACAGAAACAGACTCATAGATACAGAGAACAAACTGATGGTTGCCAAAGAGAGGGGGTTAGGAGGACGGGTGAAAATGGTGAAGGGGAATAAGAGATATACACTTCCAGTTATAAAATAAATAAGTCACAGGGATGTAATGTACAGCATAGGGAATATAGTCAATAGTATCATAACTGTGTACGGTGACAGATGATTACTAATTTATCATGGTGTTCACTTTGTGAGGTATATAAATGTTGAATAACTATGTTTTACTCCTGAAACTCATAATATTGTATGTCAACTATAATGAAAAAATAGCAAATTGTTTATAACATTACGTATGGGGCCATAATGTTACATCTCCAAATACCAAACATACTTGAATTATTTTACCAGTTTTTCTCATGTGTATTTATTTATGCCTGAATACACACATAAGGGTTTAAAATTTTTCATTATACCTTAAAAAAACTAAGTCAAATTATTAGGGTTCTGTTGTTTCCAATGGAAGTATTGCTGATAAACAGAACCCAGTTCCAATCTAGGCCATATTAGGCATCTTATTGGTTTTAGCTATTTAATAGTCCTTATGAAACCAGAAAACATCTTGGTCAATAGAGTGTGGCCATTAGCAAGGCAGAATATAAAACGGGGGTGCCAAAAAATATACACATTTTAATAGATGTTATCTATGTATTACTTTTTGAAGCTGAATTAATGATGGTAGCACTGTGTAGTATGACGTTCGCTCAAAAGATGGTGTTAATCAAATGAATGCTAGCGTCATCCATTGTACTACAATTTTAATACAGTTTTCCCTTTCTTAAAAAGTGTATATATTTTTTTGGCATCCTCTGTAGAAGAAGCCACCTGGGGTCTTACTATATGCTAGATAGTACAGCTTTCATGATCTCACCCAAACTCGAGCAAATAAGTTATTCGCACAAGATTTGGGTTTGGTGGTTTGTACTAGGAATGAGGGCAGATAATTACAGTTACTCATTATAAATTTTACAGGAGAAATGGTGAAAGCTTCCAGATTCCAACTGACATTTGGAAGGTCCATTTTTCTCTCATTTTTGGATCTCAGGAAGATTGACTAGAACCTGTGGACAATGGGCTCCTCCTTGATTGGGTCGACCTAACATTTTCATAAAGTAGTATAAATTATTCATTAGAATTGATTAAAAACTTAAAAGTGAGGACCCAGTGAGAACTTTCACTGTAATTACTTTTGGTTTACTTTTTACTTCAATGAAAGCTAGATATACACACAGATTAAAGAGTTAAGTAGTTTTTAGAAGCTTTTGCACTAGGCAACCACTTTCAACTCTTTTAGTTGATTTCCTTGGTTCTCAGCCCTGTACAGTTGAAGAATTTGCCTAATTTGCTTTTTCAGCTTTAGGCATTTATGTGTTGCCCTCTCCCTATGAAAGATGAGGAGTTAACTCCCTGTGCGTACACACACATACTGTCCCATTACTTCCTCACTACAGTTGTCTCATAACTTTGGTTAGACCAATGTTTCATGTTTACATTAGTAACACTAGATAAACGCTACTGACATCTAAGGCCATATAGTATTCCCTGTTTTTCCTCCTATGCACAGGTTGTTTTTTCTGGTGCTAGTAACAGCCTTGTTATTTGTTTGCTTATTATTATTATTATTATTATTATTTTATGTACTTAGGGATCATTCAACCCCAAATCCTTGGCCTGATTGAACAATTCCTGTCTCAACGCCATCTTCCTGAATAAATCTCTCCTGAGGCCTTCAGAATCCTCCTTTCTCAGTCCCCACTCCCTCTGCCTGTCACAGAGCTGCCATCCTGACATCTCCTGTCATTATCACTTTGGGGTTCTTTCTCTGTGTTAGAATCTCCATTTCTTATATACCATGCCTTCCTAGTTTTAAGTACACTCCTTCAGTTTGGTAGATATGAGATAGGCTGCATGGAAAGTATGCTTTTTGGAGATCCCGTATGTCTGAAAATGTTTTTTATTCTCCCTGTACACTGAATGGACAGTGTGGTTATATAATTCTAGGTTGGACATAATTCTTCTTAGAATCTAAAAGGTATTTTTCTATTGTCTTCCAGAGTCCAGCATTACTTTTGAGGAGTCACTGCTTTTCTGCCTCTTAACTCTTTTTGCACACCCTTATTTATTTATTTGGACAGCTATAGGATTTTCTGTTCATTCTGTGGGTTCTTCAATTGCGTGATGACTGCCTTGCTGGGAATCTAGGTCTAGTTTCAGCCACTACACTGGGAACTCTGGATCTGTTTTAACTTGAAAAGTCCTGTTTCTTTGGTTTTGGAAGTTTTCTTAATTTTTTGTTCATGATTTTCTTCCCTTTATTTCTCTTTTCTCTCTCTGTGGCTCTGTTAGTCAGTTGTTGGACATGCTGCATTGCTCCATAGGGCCCCTTTTATTTTTTTTCCCCTATTTTCTATTTGTTTTTATGTTCTTTTTCTTTCTCTCTCTCTTTTTTTTTTGATATTTCTTCAACTCTATCGTCTTAGCTTTCCTCTGAGATTTTTATTTTCACCACTTATTTTTTTATTTGCAAGAGTACTTTTTTGTTCTCAGAATAGTATTCTTGCTTCCCGGATATAGTATCTTCTCTTACATCTAGGGATATTGACTAGTTTTATTTTATTTTATTGGGTTGTTGAAAAAGTCATGACGTATTTTTTTTCCTATGTTTTCGTTGCAAAAATGCGGCATGACTTCTCCGACAACCCAATATTTTATTTTATTTTATTTTGTGCTTTTCTTTTGGGATAATCCTTGTTTCCTCTAAGATACTTTTTCCTTTTCGTTTGGTCTCTATGTTTCGTATTATATGGTCCCCTAAAATGTCCACTGTCCTTGGTTATATTTAAGTGGGGCTGACTGAAGTTTCTGTGCCTGCAGAGATGGAGTTTATGAACTGTGGTCATCACTGCAAGTGGTTCATTGGGGAACCACAGATGTCCGTGTCTGAAGTTGTTTTTGTTTTTTTCCTCTTGGGCAGATCAGATCCCTCAGAGAAGACTTTCCAGTCTCATGTCTGATGTTATATACCTGGCTGCCAGCCAATCAGCAAAAGGAAGTAGGTCTCAGCAGTCATCAGTGTGAACCATTAATTGACAGCCTAATTTCAGATGGTAGCTGCACACTAAACTATGATTTATGTCCTCCAGTCCAAGGAATCTCTATTTTACCATTTTTAGAGAACAAACCTCCAGTGCTCTGCTGTGATTTTGATAGGAGCTATGCCTCAGCTATGTGAAGCAGGAGAGAAAATCTGAGGGTAAATGTCTCATAAACAAACTTTCAACAAGTCTTCCGGTTTTTAACTCCATTTTCATTCCCTCTTTCAGAGATAGCTATGTCAATTAAAAAAATAAAAAAGTTCGGCC
>NW_017731581.1:1699541-1701443 GCF_001890085.2 Hipposideros armiger
CATTATTTGAGCCCCTTCTAGGTACCATATTAGTTGGTGATATAAAGAGGAAAAAGAAAAAGTCCATACTTTCAAGGTGCTTACAGTCTAGTTGGAAAGACAGATACAGAAATAGATGACATAACACAGTATGTAAACTGCTACAGATAGCTCTTGGGTATTATGAGAGCTCAGATAAAGGTTACTTAATTTAGTCTGAGGGTCCAAAAACATTCTTAAGTGGGGATGCTTAAACCGAATTTTAAAGGACAAATGGATTAACCAGGTGAAGGGGAATGTGGAAAGGTAGGAGAAAGGGCATTAGACTCGGAGGGGCAGCCTGAATAAAGGTAAAAAGGTGACTGCTTAGGAGAACCAAGGGCAGTTCAATGCCCATGAAACCAGAGATCTAGGTTGTGAAGAACTTTGTGTGTCATGTTAGGGATTTTGGACACCACCCAGGGGATGATGAGAACCTACTGGAGCAAGTTATCTGATCATATCTGCACTTAATAGATCACTTTGCTATGGAAGTTGCATCATAGTAGGACAAACAGAATGGAAGCCGGCCAGTCGGCAGGAGCAGCTGAGATCATTCAGGTGAGAAACAATGAAGGTGTGTATTAGGGCAGCGACAGTAGGGATAAAGAAGAAATGACAGACATAGAAATATGATATTTAGGAGGTAAAATTAGCAGATCCTCATAGCAACTATCAGAAATAGGCATTATGATGATTTACCTCATTGATAGCTGAGAAAATGAAGACTTAGGGAGACTAAAAAGCACGTCCCATATCCCATAACTAGAAATAACAATACTTCTATGGGAGAAATGAATTTGGAACTTCTAGAACTCAATTTTAAAGAAGGCCTGAAACATAACACATTCATTACCTTTTAAGAAAATACTGGAGCCCAAACAGGCAATGAAGGAAAAATTGTTTAAAGAAAAGAAAGGCAAGTCATAGTAGAAGGTCAGAAAGAACATTTTCAGTAAATAAAATACACATTTGGCCAGCAATAAAACAGGCACTATAATTAAATACATTGCTTTGAATAAGGAAGTTAATGGCCAAAACACTGCGAAAAATCCAAAGGCATTCGTGCTGTTTAGTCCTAGGAGAGTCTTAAGGGAGATTAATGGATGACTTGGGAGGAACCTTCCTGTGCTGTGAGATCACTGCCATTATCAGTGCTTAAAATGAAGGGAAAAAGGGAGCGGTAGGACCTGCAGGAAGAAGAAAAAGGGTTGGCTTGTTTGTAGACACAGGTTTACCAGCCAGTTTAGCCAACAGACAAAGGGCAACTGATTTCAGGCCCTCACTGGAAGCACTCTGTTCATTTCATCCAATTTGATGAAACATTTCCTGAGTACCTGCTTGGCCTTAAACTGGCTTTATTATTGACACTGAGAGTTATACTGTCCTTGTCAACGTCTGTGTCAACACACAGTGCTCACTAGGTCCCGTGCAACACCCCCAAGTTGGCTGTGATTTCTACCTGCTGTTCTGGCTGACACTCTGAGCTAATGTGGGGACTGAGGAGGCTGGGGGCCTTAGTGCTGGCTTCCGGCAGGGTGGCTGGGCTGTTAAGCAATTCACGTGGCTACCTCAGGGTGCAAAGTACAAAATTAAGCGAACTGCAACATGGGTAACTGGCCACTATGGAAGTCAAGCTAACTATCTATTTTCACTATTCTTGTTTCCTAGCCCTTCCAAGTATATTGCTCGGATGCATTTCTCAGCTGTTTAGATGTTTCGAATGGCTCTGTTAAAGTTGACAGGAGCTCCATGGTAATGATGCCTTTCTGTTGTTTCATGATGTGTGTGAAACCTTGAGATCCTCAGTAAAGGTCTGGCATACCAAGGAGATCATAGAATAATCCATTATCTAAATAGTAGACATAGAAAATACCATATCAG
>NW_017731581.1:1704263-1707542 GCF_001890085.2 Hipposideros armiger
AGAAACAGAAATAAAGGCACTGAAATTAAAAAGGAGTAAAATTGTGTCTGTTTACAGATGACATGATCTTGTATACAGAAAACCCTAAAGACTCCATCAAAAAACTGTTAGATAGAACTAATAATTCAGTAAAGTTTCTGGATACAAAATCAACATACAAAAATCAATTGCATTTCTATACACTAACAATTATCTGAAAAAGAAATAAAGAAAACAATCCCACTTACAAAAGCATCAAAGACAATGAAATATTTAGGAATACATTTAACTAAGGAAGTGAACTATCTATAAACTGAAAACTATAAGACACTGATGAAAGAAACTGAAGAAGACACATAATTGAAAAGGTATCTCATTTATGGATCAGAAGAATATTGTTAGAATGACCATACTATCCCAAACCATCTATAGATTCAATGCAATCCCTCTCAAAATTCCAATGATATTTTTTCACAGAAATAGAAAAACAATCCTAAAATTGGTACGAAACTACAAAAGACCCTAATTAGCCAAAACAATCTTGAGAAAGAACAAAGCTGGATGCACCACACTTCCTGATTTCAAATTATATTGCGAAGCTATAGTAATCAACACAGTATGGTACTGGCATAAATAAAGACACATAAACCAACAGAACTGAAGTGAGAGCCCAGAAATTTTCTATTATATTTCATGAGGTGGTAAGGAATAATGATTCTTTTAAGGTAATAGAGTGTGATGGTTATAAGCACGAGCACTGATGTCACTCAGATGTGGGTTTGCACATGAACTCCACTACTTACAACCAGAAAAAATGAACCTCATGGGTCATGAAGTAGATGAAATAATGTCAAGAGCTCAGTGTATAATATTATCGCTATATCTGAGAATAATGCTGAACGTCTCATTAGAAGACATCATCTATATAAGCAATTAGGGGTTTCAGAGGTATTAAGTAGAAACACATCTGAAGTACAACTGGCCTCAGAATACCGATTTTCATAATTCTACTTCTGGATTCAAAGAGATATCTGTGCACCATGTTCAGAGCAGCATTATTCACAATAGCTAAGGAGTGAAAATGTTCATCGACGACTGAATGGATAAAGAAAACATAGTATACATCCATGCTATTCAGCCTTAAAAAGAAAGGACATTGTGACACATGCTACAACATGAATGAACCTTAAAGACATCATGGTAAATAAAATAAGCCAGGCACAAAAGGATTGATACTGTACGATTCCACTTTATGATGTATGTAGAGTGGTGAAATTCAGAGCCAGAAAGTAGAGTGGTGGTTGCCAGGGGCTGGGGGGAGAGAGGAATAAGTTAGTGTTTAATCAGTATGGAGTTTCAGTCTGGGATGATGAAAAAGTTCTGGAGATGGGTGGTGGTGGTGGTTGCACAACAGTGTGAATGTACTTCATGCCACAGAACTGTACACTCAGAAATGGTTAAAGTGGTAAAAAAAGAAAAACAGGGGAGGGAAAAAAGGAATACTAATTTTCATTCCTGGCTAACACTAAAAGGTCCTAGCAGAATTGGAACCTCAGAAATCCCTTGAGTGTTTTATTACCCCAGAGGCGGTAGAGAAGGGCTACCCCTAACCACAGCACTTGTTACCCCTGCGCAGTAGCCAAGGGGAAGCCTAGGTAAGTCTTACCCAGAGATGGCCTCGGTACAGACAGAATCCCTTGATGTTAAAAGGCCTAAGACCTCCAGAGCGACTTTCTCTTGTCTGCCATTTTGGTTCCAGTTTTTACTAAAACCACAATGCAGCAGCTTCTTCACTTCCGCGTTCCCCTGATACAATGAAGTACACATTTGAAGAAGTCATTTCCCGAGAGGTGGGAAGTTCCACTCACTGCGGCCCCAAATAAATACTAAGTTCAAAGGCCACGTGGATTTTGGAAGGCTGTGAAACATAAGTGCTCGAAGTCTAATTTTAAATGCAATACACCAAAGATCCTTTGACAGTGAAACTAAATGATGAAATAGAATGGCTCAGCTATCAGCTGGAGGCAGACCTGGGCGTTCTACATTGCTCTGGGCAAATACTGGCAGTAAAAAGAGTCAGGAACAAAATAGTCATAGGATGGCTAAGGAGGAGGTAAGGAGCTTTAAAAAGGAGAGGCAACCGAAGGAGAAAACTACTCATCGAGGAATCACTGTTTGCTATCCACTGTGTCAGCTGTTGTGCATACATTGTGTATACATATACAAGTTGACTTGATCTTCCAAGCGTCTTATGGTGGATTTATAACACAGACAACACCATCCGGGATGTTAAGTGCCTCGTCCAAGGCCAGCACCATGCCCACCTACGGATGATGCTGGCACAGAAACAAGGCATGGGTGTAACATCAGATGTCAGTCTTGCCTTAATATTCCACGGGTGGGGTTGGGGCAGGGAGAGAACGTCTGGGCCAGCATGGAAGCAAAGCACCTCTGTACGCTTGTTTGAAGCAACTGGAGGTGGTGGGAGGGGTTTCTGGCCTCTGGTGGCCCTGTGGCGGCCATCTGTCTGTCAGTGACCCCTGCTCTGCTTCCTGGAGTGAGGCAGATATAGCAGCATATGCAAAACTCTGTTGCGAGGGCGTTTCTCTAGCACACTTCCAAGAATTCTGTGAAAGCCCGAAAACTGTTGGCTTGAGCAAAAGCGTTAATTGGGCTTGTGGTACCTTTAAACAAAGAATACAACGGTGGCGTTTGCGTCCTTCTCCCTCTTTTAGAAGCAGATGGGACAGGAGTTCCGGAACGTCTCTCTCTGGGTAAAGTCAGAGCAAATATTTTTCTTCAGAAAGCCAATTCTAAAGGATGGCTTTTATAATTAGTATATCGAATAAAGACTCAGATGGTATTTCTGTTTTGATGCTTATAACAATCCATAAATCTTAAAAATATTATTTTGGTGAGCATTTCTCTCGACTCCATTTGTCTCAGTATCTAGATATCACTATTTAAAGACTGTACCATAAAAGGTCAAAATTTGTTATCGCAGTTCTTGAGTGAAGTTCTATATTCCCCTAAATATTGTGCAAGAGACTCGCATGGAGAAAATGGACAGGTCCTCAGTAGGCCTAAGGAGAGAGTTTCCAATGATGAAAGAGAGTTTCCAACGACGAAAGAGGACGTGTGGCCATTTTATTCTGATCCTTTGTTCATGCTGCCTCACCTAAATCTCCCAGAGATTTCTCATTATAAAGAGAAGGGACTTGGTCTTAATGAGAAAACTGCACTGTACTACAAGAGTGCCCAAGATAAAACCCAGAATAAAAGATAAACACCTAAAAGTAT
>NW_017731581.1:1713111-1718153 GCF_001890085.2 Hipposideros armiger
AGAGGGAAGGACGGAGGGAGGGAGAGAGAGAGGGTGAGCAGCTGTCTCAACATGTCTGTGACACCATGCTATCTTATGAACCTCTGGACGCAGCCACACCTGAAGTTTTCTAAATTGCCAGTTTTATGAATCAATGCATTCTCTTTCCTTCAGTTGGTCTGTGACTTTCAATGGAAAGAACCTGAAGTAAAACAAGTTTAAGGAAAATTGAGCGGGAACGGTGGGCTGTGGCAGGACAGCAGCCAGAGCAGAGCCTGTGGCACAGTCAGGAGCTATGTGACGTGAGTAGGCTCTTCAGTGGAAAGAGGACAGAGTGACACTTAGGCAAATACTAAAAGAGGTGGGCAAATTATCTTTAAAAAAAAAAGGTCAACACTTATCTCCTGGACAAATGGTCAACTGCGCTATCACTAAAATGCAATGCTCTTTGGTGTGACATCAGACATTTCAGGTGGATGACAATCTTGCTGTCACATGTGAAGAGATATTCTGCTATGACAATAATTTGCTGCCAACTTCCTCCATGCCATTACACAAACAGATTCTGACTTGTAACAAAGCATGGCATTCGCCATACCAAATGGTTAAAAGGCTGCGGAACAAGCAAGAAACCTCATATAATCTTTTCCTGATTTCTTCCCATCCTGAACATCTTTGAGTCCTAGATACATGGCTGGCATTTTCTTCATGCTACCTAGTCTCGAGGCTTGGAAACAGGCTTGTGGAGGTAATCATCTGGTTCACTCTTCAAAGGAATAGAGCCATCCCTATCCCCTTTCTAGAGTCACACCAACACGGAGCAATCAAAGTAACCCATTATCAGAGAATTCCCTGCCATGTTCAAATTATAAACATCAATGGGCCTCTCTCCTGGGAATTCAAAGAACAGAGGAGCTAGGCTTGTTGTAAGCAGAGTAAACCAGGTCCGCTTGATGCTTTGTTTTAACAAAGACAACGTGAGTAGTGATTCCAGGTCACTTGGGTTTAGCCCCGATCATCAAAATGCTGACAGTTACTTAAATCACTCACTGGGTGGAATGATGACTGTGGGGGAGCTGAGGGGGTACAACTTACAAACTGGAACTGAGCACATGAGACAAAGGATTCACGGGCGTGGCGGGAGAGATCTTTGTCAGAGGAACAGCGGTGATCGCAGACATGAACTAGGCGGCAACTGCACTGAGCACTCTTGGTGANGTGTGTAGCCAGCAGCCAGCGTGAGCGGCCAGCAGCCACAGTGAGCGGCCGTCCAGAAGCCGGTGACTGATTTGCCTCGCCCAGGAAGAGTGCAATGATGGTGCCAACTTGGGCCAGTCAAGCAACATCCTCCACAACTAGACTGAAGAACAAAAGGACAGCAACTTGTCTGTTCCCCTTCCCCAATTCCCCAATAAAAATCTTAAAAAAAAAAAAAAGATTCCTTGTGCCCTTCTCACTTAGCTGGCTTGAAAAGGGTAAGGGAAAGCTTTAATCCGTAATCAGATCTGGGGAGGCAGTTCAGCTAACGAAAACCAGCTAAGCAGCAGTGGGGTGCTGTCCTGACTCTGGCATAGAATCGAAGACAACATCTCTATGCCTGGTGTTCTTGTCCACAAAATGGGAAGTCATGAGAAGCCCAGGCTTTTGAGGATGGAATACCTGGCACAATAACTACGGAGGATTTCCCAAATATAGAAAGAACTATAGATATAAGAACGAATTTAGGGAGGTGCTCTACATCAGTGGTTCTCAACCTGGGCTATTTGTTGAAATCGCCTGCGGAAGTGTTAAGAAGCATGGTGACCTGAGCATCTTCCCCAGACGGTGCCACAAGCTCAAGAGGTGATTCTGAAATAAGCCAAGACTGAGAACCAACCCTTCAAAGAGTGGTTCTCAACCTCTGGTTTGATTGGTTTGGAAATACCCTTGGAACAATGAAAGGAAAGTCCCTGAGAGGGGGGCCCGGCATCAGTATTTTTTTTCCCAGCATGAGTATTTTTAAAGCTCCCCAATGGGTTATAACTCAAGGGCAGCAACGTTGAGAACTGCCACTCTAAACGGACATTGTTCAGGAAAAGCAAGTTTCACTTGCGGGCTTCTGAGTCAATGTTGCACAGTACAGCCTGATGAACATGGGTTAAAATAAGACTATAACTAGAGAAGAAAATTCGGAGGACTCTTTTAATCTCAGCATGGCTTTGTCTGAAATGAATATGGCTGTGTCCATTTATCAAGGACTGTTTAGCACGTGTGCCAATTGAGAAGTAGAGGCAAGGCCCTCATCAGGTGGCCCAGGATAGAATAAACAGCCCCTCCCTCACAGAGCCTTGCGGACCCGTACGATTTTAATCAATATCAACTATGTAACTGTTGAATGTGGATGACTTTTTTTTTTTTTTAGCAGCTATTCAACTTGTTCCAACATTGGGGCTTATTACAGATATATTCGTCATGTTAACAAAAACAAAAGGCACTACAAAGATAAACAGACAAAAGCAATTTGTGGCAGGCAGGTGGAAAGTCGATCTAGAATTTAGAGGAGCTGTCTAGGAGAACTGCAGGCATAAAAATCCATCCCAGAGCATCATCAGCGATAAATCACAGTGATAGGAGCTACTCTTGATATAATGTGATGAGAACAGCACTTGATCTCTGTGGTTTTCCTTCCTCAAATCTGTGAGTCCAGTCTAGTCATGAAAGAGATTAGATAGCCCTGTATCAAAGGGCATTCTGCAAACTATCTGACCAGTATTCCTCTATGTATTATGATGTCCTAGATGCGATCCTGGAACAGGATATGGACATTAGACAAAAGCTAAGGAAATCTGAATAAAGTATAGACTTTAGTGAATAATAATGTATCAATATTGGTTCATTATTGTGGCGAACATAAGGAAAAACTGGGTGTGAGATACACAGGAGTTCTCTACTACCTTTGTAACTTGACTTGAANTAAAGACTAGAATGGTTTGAAATCCTTAGACGCTTACACAGAAAATCCTACTTTAGACTAAGTTACACGCTGCCACCAGAATTTTATTGAAGACCGAAGACTTAGTTAATAAAAATTAAGTATTTGAAAGTTATAGATGTTTTGAATTAATGCATATTTAATTCTTACTTTTAAAATTCCACTATATAAAGCATTAATGAAGTGTCAGTATTCTGTTCACCTAGGGCTATTCAGAGCCACTCAGACATTTAACAGCCTATAGGTATTCTGCTTTAAAAAATAAAATTATTTATAAGTCATCTCACTGAAAAACAAATCCATATGAGCAATTAACTCAATGAGACATGTTACCAGTTAATCCCGAACGGAGAAAAGCTCTGACTTTAGGGAAATATACTTGCACTGAAAAACTTAATTCAGTTCATTTTAAGTCATGAATATAAAGACCCTCTTGAGCATACCATTGAAGAATACTAAACAGAGGCATCATTTTAGTTGTGCATTTTAGTCCTAAAGTATAGTCCTCGTACTGACACACACACAAAAAAATCATCAAGTGTATCATCCATTGGAACATACAATGCTTTTATAAGGAAATGCACAGAAAACAGGTTCTCTGTTCAATCCTAGCTAATTAATTATACGTAAGTGATATATCTTTTCTGGCATTATATCTTCACACTTCAACAAGCATGCTAGAATAAATATGGCCACAATTCTTTGCAACTCTTCTTATTACGAGGTAATGTCTTTCCCCCACCTTTTAATTCTAGGCTGGCCTTATGGCTTACACCGACTAACAATATGGCTGAAGTAATGCTGTGTGGGTTCCAGGGCCTGGGTCTCAGGTACGCCAGCATCTGCTCTGGCATTCTTGGAACTGCCCTGAGACCTCTGCATATTAAAGCAGCCCAGGATGAAAGACCACATGGAAAGATGACACAGCCCCCAGCTGCCTGAGTGAGCTCTGGTGAGGCTGGAACTGCCCAGCTAACCCACTGAATGTTGAGAAGTACTTGGGGTGGTGATTTACACAGTAACAGATAGCTGAGACATGCAGTCTGTATACTCCAGCAGCACCTTCTATGGCCATGACACGCTTCACTTTGCGGTGACTAAGATAGATGTATGAGCTTCCATACAGAAAGAATAATTTCAAAATGCTTTGATCTGGTGAAGTTAATATAACTTAGACGAGGTAGATGCTTTTTGCTATTTTCTAGAAAATGGGAGAGAAAGCCTGATAGTTATGGCTGCTTAAGGATGGGTGAGATGGAGGATGAATCTATTGTTATAGTGCAAGCTGTTTCCAGAAGTACTTATCATTATGGTTACTCAGGCTTAAACAAGGAGTTAGGATATCTCCTGTGTCTCAAATAGGGGGAAATCAACTATAATCATGTATATTTCAAGGATGCTTTTCCAATGCATTTCTGCACTTTTCTCCCTTAGGCTCAGGGATGGTTCCCTTCGATTTTTCCCTGTTCTCACTCTGGAAGAACTGTTGGTAGTTTCTGATTTTCTACCAGAAAATCCTGTCCTATTTGAATCATTTCTGTCCTTTACCACTTAGGTTAAGTGACATGAAAAGCATTTAGAGGTCGATAAACTCCGAATTATGCCATATTTTCAGATAAGATTCACAGTGCTTATCTAATTTAGAAAAAAAAAACAGAACAGAGAGAGAGAAAGAAAGAAAGAAAAGCACAAGAACACAAAAAGGAATGGGAGAGCTGCCCCTTAAAAGCTCCACCTGCAGACAATATAGTCTGGAGAAGGGATCTCCGAACTCTTTTAATTAAATAACCTAACTGTAAAAAAACTGTGAGCCCAGATCATCAATATATGTACATTTAGTTATTGATAAATTATACACATCTATTATGGTACTAATATATTATATAGATTTAAAAATGTAACTAAAAAATTAATAAAGAAGGAGCTGGAGACAGAACAAAATAATGTCCTTAAATGTCCTTCTAAACATGATGGTTTCAAACTGATGTTAGTTAATATATCAAAGCACATATACACTTAGGGTAAAGTTCACATTGATGGCAGTGGCTACAAACCCATATTCCAAATAACATTCTTGACAAGTTCAAGTTCT
>NW_017731581.1:1722285-1726549 GCF_001890085.2 Hipposideros armiger
CTTGTATACAGAGACCCAGTTACATAGCTTATCATCACCTTCACTGAGGTTCTATAATATAATAATTCTGATAATACTTTCTCTTGTCTTCTAACCACATCAAGGCATCATAATACCTCCTCTTTGCCATAGACTGTGTGTTTTAGAAGAATGAGGTTTCAAAGAGACATAAAATAGACATATATTGGAAAATAAAAAGAACAAAAAAGGAGAGAGGCAAATCCCAGTTGCATTTAAAAGGCAACAGTCCTCCAATGCATGACCCAACACTAGTTAATACAGACATTTCCAATAACTTTAATCTTTAAGTGGTTATTGTTGAAAAAAAAAAAAGAAATCAAGTTTGCCTTTCTCAAAAGACAAGAGAGAAGAAAATGACTTGTCATATCTGACTGGGTTGGAAATATAAAATCCAATTCTGAAAAAGCAGAGATAAGAAAAGTGCTGTGGAAGAGCCATCAGCTTAGCAAACACTAAATAATGAACAATGCAGAGACTGTCCGGCATGATAAAATACTCTATTAGAGGGACTGTTTTTAAATGAGTGATAATTGTGGCACATCCACCGTTAAATGTTATTGAATTTTTATCTGTGGCAGGAAGCTTTTGACAGACTTGCTGAAAAGTCACCTACAAATAGTACCTTCTTTAGATGACTTTGACCGAAGGAGGTTTCTAGCATGTTGCATCTCTCTGACATTACAGGGTTTTCGCTTCCTTGAAGAATCTGATCAGATAGCCTTGGTTTCTAGAAAGACACTGAGGGTTTTCATGAGTCTTAGAGAAAGGTCCTCATTATTCTTCCTTTCATGATAATTGGATTATGTTGCGAGTTAAGAACTCTAGTTCAAATCTACCCAGGATTCAACAACCAGTGCTCAGAGATGTTAGCACACAGGATTAACTGCTGTGAATAAGAACACTGTTCCTTGGAGACCTACACCTAATATATACCTGTACCTCATATGACAAAGAATAATTTATCGTGTAATTTATAATACTGAGTATGCATTACAGTATTGAATTTAGGATAATAAGGTCAAAGAGAACCTTTCCCTAAATACATGAGTCGAAAATTTGGTCCCAAACTAGATCCCTGGGAGGAGGGGAGCACAGCTGTTCTACTTCAGTTTCTAAAAGTGGGTGAAATGTCAAGATCGCCTCTCTCCTCCCCCTTTTAAAGTGCACTCAATGCCATTCACACCAGGGACACAGCATCACGCCCATCTTCCTGCTGTCATCTTGGGAGACAGCTGAAGAACAGCTTCCTCTCTGGTGGAGGGGGCAGGGGCACATTGGTTTGGTGACCTGAGGCACCCTAGTAATGGGTGATTATGTTGTCCTGCCAGACACTGTGGTGTGCATTCTGAGAACGGTCAGGCTTAGTCTAGATTTTGTCACTGCCTCTTTTTGACCTTGGGCAAACGGCCAAATTTCTGTGTTTCACGATCATGCTTCATAAAACCGAGAGAATAAAAAAAAGGCTTGCCCTGTCAACTGCACCTTGAGGCAGGAATAGGGGATTAAGAGTGAGTGATTATAAAGGTCCTTGGAAATACGAGATGCGATCTAAGTGGTGAGTGTCACTATCGTCATCACGCATCCTTTGGGACCACTACAGGCACACATGTTCATTCACACACACCGCCCTTTTGTTACACTTTCCTGGGACTGGCAATCCAGAAAGGGTCTTATGCAGAGTTGATGAATAAGAAAGCTATCTGAAAAAGCATAGCCAGCTGACATTGAGAACGTTTTTCCAAATTCAATCCCACAAAGTGATGGGCGATTTCTTCCATTCAGTCTCGGCCGGCCCTCTATCCTCTTTCTGTATTTCCTGTCAAGAATTGGCCAAGGATTGGTCTCTCTAACTCACTGAATTTTGTGCCACACCAAAACTTAGCTTCAAGGGTGAAGAAATTAAAAGACACTCTTTTTCTAGCAAGGAGTTCATGAAGTCATGGGTTCAGCTTGGTTAGCGGGCTTATCTGAAGGTTTAAAGGACCCAACTATCCGAGGGCTGTTCTAGATAACAGTGTAGATTGAATGGCACATTTAGTGCCTTCAGGTACAATCTTTCACTGCTTCCCACTGTAAGAGGCTTTTCCATGTGGCAGCCATATCAGTTCCTTCAGATTTCTTGCTCGAGTCCTGCTGTCCTACTGGCCATTTCTCCTCAGGGCTGCTCGGGGTGTCACTCCAGGTAATTTGGCCTTTCCCCCATCTCCTCAGTCCGGCTCTGCAATTTCAACGTGTCACTTGAGAGCCTTCTCTTGCTGTTCAACGTCTTCTGCCTCTGCCTTTTCCCAGGGAATTTCATCTCTATTTCTTCCTCCTGTTACCATTTTGTGGTTTTGTTTGACGATATAATCATTCAGCCACCACACTTCAGCATCCATGATATTGCCACATTTTAATAGAGTATTTCCCTTATGGATACAAATGTCGGCGTTTTCAAAGACACAGCCATGTAATATTTTATGGGCAGATACTTGGAACTCCATATTCACACTGAAGTGCCCACAGCACTTGCCCTCTGTAGTTTCACAATTGATAAACACGTCCTTGCTGAGGGAGGTGAAGGGCTGCTTTCTAATCAGTCCTCAGCACAGGACAATGAATGCGACAGATGACCAGCTGATGGACAAAAACGGAACTGTGTTTGGCCCTGTGCTTTCCAATAATAGCTGAGCGTTGGTTTAACAGTTTGGAAGAACACAGGTATCCTTTGGAGAGTCAACCGTGGTTTCTCAGACGGGCAATATGTAGACAGAGGTGACTCTCAGATGCAGAACCATTCTTAGGCACATGTCCGTGACCTCAGATACATTCGGCGACTCTGGTAGAGTGACGGCCATGATTTACTAGAGGTGACTCAGGAGTACAGATTTTTAACAGCAACTATGAAACTTGAGATAAAAAGAGAAGACTGAAGGGGCGGGAGGCAAGTGAAGACCCAGGACGAGGGGAGGTGTGCGATGAGCGAGAGCTCCAGGGATAAGATTCACAGCAGTGACCCCAAGAACCCCATGCCGAGTACCTGCTGTGCGTCACACACTGCTAAGAGTGCCACATTCATCAGCACATTTAACTGTTACCGCAGCCTGATGAGCGTGCACCCTTATTTCTATTTAACAGGTAAGAAAACCTATTTAGCTCAGAAAGGCTAAATAATTTCCCTATGGTGATAGAATAACTTGACCGATTTGTCCCCACGTGTGCCTGACTTCAAAATCAAATGGAAACATATTTGGGACATTATTTTTAAAAGGGGTAAAGGCTCACGCAAAAGTTGAAGTAGTATCAGTTGGATGAGATCAAAACAAATTCAGAGTTGGACAACGGGTGAGAAAAATAACAAACAAGATACAATACCAGTGGTAATTTAATGTTCTCGGTAAATAGCATGATCATGAAATTAACCAATGACAGTGACTTTGGAAGGTGTCACCACTAGAAGAAGAAGAATGACAAGCGTGAAGCCACAGAGTGAGACTCAGCTTTAAAACAAAGTCACAAATCATAACCCCCTTTGCCCCCCCGCCCCCAAATGATAATGGCACAGAAAGCCTAGCCTCGGAAAGATGATTGGAGAAGCTAAATATGTAGAGCTAGGCTAGGCAAATGTCTGAGGAGGGGCTGCCTGATAACAATCTATAAATATGTGAAACTTGTAAATACTGAAGCAAGGGAGGAATTACCATGCGTGGAGTTTTAATTAAAAACAATCAGATGAAATTATGACAGGGAAACAACTCTAGCTTAATGGATTGACAAAAGCATCACTGACATAGGACAATGTCTCATGAGGTCTTGGCGGGGGACATTTTTATTCTCATTTGTGTGGAGGCAGAAAAACAAACAGCAGGGGTGGGGAGTGGGGGAGGGGTGGCGTGGGATTCTACATTGTATCTTTCATGTACCATTAAGGCAGAAAAAGTCCATGACAGTGAGCTCTAGCACGGGGAAATTCCTATTTCACCTTCTAAAAATGTTAGATCACAGTAGGTAATGCATAAAGGTCTCCAAGAATACCACACAGCCACGTACTAGGGGGATGTACAGACACGCCTAGACCTTTTCCATCTTTATTTTCAATGATATGATTGACTTGTAAACACTGTCCCATTCATTCCATTGGTCTGGCAATCACAGCCTTTCATGTTAGAAAAGATTCCTGGGCTGGCCGAGTGGCGCGATGGTTAAGAACTGGCTTGGGATGCCAGAGGGCCCTGGTTCGGATCCCACATATGAGGGCCAGTGA
>NW_017731581.1:1733089-1802065 GCF_001890085.2 Hipposideros armiger
TCATGGAAGAAGAAAATGACCCTGACGCCTGTACCTTCAACAGCAGCCGGTAGGGGCCTGACCCATCCAGTGATGGTCCCTAGGGACAGCTCTGACGCCTGCTCTTAGGGGCTTTTCCTTTGCCCCTTCTCCTGCTCTGAAAGCTGGGGAACAGCTTAGGGCATTAAATATATACATTGTTTGAAGGCTGTTGTAATAAATAAAACAACCAACTTAATCTGGCATCTAGAAAATGCTTTTAAATGTTCAGAAGCAAAGATCACTGAGCCTCTTTAAGAAAGCAGATGAGGGCCAGCTTGGTGGCTCAGTTGGTTAGAGCGCAAGCTCTGAGCAACAGGGTTGCCGGTTCGATTCCCACATGGGCCAGTGAGCTGCATCCGAGCTGAGCTGACACTGAGCTGCCAAAGGGCGGCAGGATGGCTCTACTGGTGAGAGCGCATGCTCTTAACAACAAGGTTGCTGGTTCGACTCCTACATGGGATGGTGGGCTATGCCCACCTGCAACTAAGATTGAACACAGCACGTTGAGCTGAGCTGCCACTGAACTGCCAACAGGCGGCCAGATGGCTCAGTTTGTTAGAGCATGTGCTCTTAAAAACAAAGTTTCTGGTTCGACTCCCATATCCACAGCTACTGATTGAAAGTGGTGACTGGACTTGGAGCTGAGCTTGTGTGCTCCACAACTAAGACTGAAGGACAACAACTTGACTTGGAGCTGATGGGTCCTGGAAAAACACAAGGCTCCCTTTCCAATCCCCCAACACTGTTCCCTTCCCCAAATTCCCCCAATAAAATCTTAAAAAGAAAAAGAAAGCAGATGATAGTTGAGATGGATGATGGGTCCCATTCATTCATTCATTCATTCATTCATTCATTTACTCATTCCCTTATTCTAAAAAGGATCTGTGGCAAATAACCTATAAAGCATTAAGGCATTCATGATTTGGAAAGAGAAAGCAGTAAAAATCAATGCTGGGATCCTTTCACTGGCTGGAAAGAAATACAGTCAGGTGGGTTTCACACAGAGCCCAGTGTCTTCATAATATTTTGGAGGGCTGACAAGTCATGTTAGGTGGGGTTACAGGAGGATAAAGGTAGAAGAGACCCCAGAGACTGCATGGCACAGCCACTGTGCAGATGAAAATATGAAGGCTCAGAAGGTTAATTGTTTTGCCAACAGGACACATGAGTGGCAGAGCTGGGACTCAGGTTGTCTAATTCCCACAGCTCTTTTTCCTTCAAAAAGAGAGAGCGCTGAAATGATAAAAGATGACTGAGGTTGTTAGGGAGAAAAACCACGTCCTTCTGAGAAAACTGATAGTTAAGCAGAGTTGTGGCTGGCAGAGGTTGGAACGGGCATCTGCAGAATTTCTGTTAAGTCCCAAGGCTTTTACAAGTAAAAACACTTCCAGCGAGCAGAAGCGAGGGCTTTATTTAAGTAGCACAAACCAGATTAAGTTTCAGGCAAGCAGTGATTAATAATAGCTGACATATTGTCACAACGATGCTTAATTGACACCCAAGCATTTAGTGCCCAGCAGACACACCGGGTTGAAAGAAACAACTGCTGAGAATCAAATGCTTATTAAAAATGTTTATGCTACTAAGGAGTGACTCATGATTAGGCTTCTTAGTTCAACATTCTTAAGGGAAAGTCATGGTCACGGTAGGGTAGGTCACGGCCACAGAGGCAGAGCCATGCAGCAAGTGCGACGCAGGACCCCTGGGTGTCTTGTAAAAGGTGCTGAGGTGGGGCTTACAGTCTGCCTTTCAACCTGGCTTCAGATTGCTTGTCCAGGAAGCATGCGTCCCTTGAGCAGGAAGGGTTAGATTAGCGCACGGGCTTTCAAGTCAGGCGAGCCTGGGTCCGAATCCTGAACCCGCCACTTACTTGCTGTGTGATGCTGCTCAACTTCCCCGAGCATTATTAGCTGGGGGATTAACGGCAATTACCCGTGACCTCGGGTAAGTAATGCGAGAAGTAGATGAGGTGGCTTTTAAAATCTTTACTGGAAAAATTTCAGTAATTACAAAAGTAGAGAGAAGTGTATGTAATAAATCCCCTTGTAGCCACCACTCAGGTTCAATTATCAGCGACTCAGGGTGAGTCTAACTTTCATTTATCCTTACCCACACCCCACCACCCCCACCGTGGAGTATGCTGAAGTGAGTCATTCACATGATATTTTTAAGAGCATAACACAGTGCATGGAACTTGGTGCAAGCTAATAAGTTGTAGCTATTATTATTCTTAGGCCTGCTGAGATGACTGATTTAGTGTCCGCCCAAGGTATGCTATGATGAATAAATGGAAATAGAAAAGAGTGATCAGAAGTCAATAAATTAGATCTCAAGGGCTAGTTTCACAAATGGAACTTTGTGACATCATAGAATGCCACTGTGCTTCAGAGTGCAGGCATTTCTCAAAATCTTCCAGAGGCAAATTACTATGGTAGAAACCATTAGTTTCCTACCCAGCCTCCATGATCCCATGTCTTCTTAGTAAAAGGACCTTGATATTGTTGGGGTCACCAGATACCCAATCTAAAAACAAAATGAAACAAACAAAAACCCGGTCACTTTGTCAGCCCCTCTTGCAGATGTGGTGGTCAATGACATACAAATTGAAATCAGCAGATGGACTTCCACGGAAACTCTTTCAAGCAGTCTTATTTGGCAAAGGCCCCTTTGCCCTCCCCCTTACTGGAACACAGCTATGGTGAGTAGCGCTTCTTCAAACATCAGGTGACCTTGAGGAAGGAAATAATGCTGAGAATGATGGTGCCCAAGACAGGAGGGCATGGGTGCATTGGTGACATCGTGGAGGTGCAAGGCGGCCCCAGACAATATACTCCTGGGCTTCATGCACAGAAGAGAAGATGAAACCTTACTTGTTGAAGCTACTGATATTCCAAGCTTTTGCTACTAGCAGCCAAAGGTAATTTCGAACTGACACAATGATCTAATTAGCGTAAGTGATGTCATCCTCAGAAAACCTCTGAATTTAGAGGTCCCTAAAATCGAGTTACCGGGAAATGGAAAAGAATGTCTCCTCCATCATTTGAGCCCAGCAGACAGTTATCATATCTTCCCCTTGGCTGTCACTCAGTCAAGTTGTAAATATTTAGTTTTCTTAACCTGTCCTTACATATCAACTCTTGCAGCCCCCTAAATCATCTTTGATAGATAGAACACAAAACAATTGCCTGGGAGCTGGGTGATTAAAAAGCAACAGGGGAGGCAAACAGCTTTGAAAAACAGGCTTGGAGCCATTTTCGTGCACGTAGGTGTCATCCTGGGTGGAATGTGACAATCGAGACAAATGTATTTATGTAGGCGGCTAATCTGCTTGTGCAGAGATCGGGGGGCCCTGGGCGTATCTGTGGTGCGCCTCCAGCACGAGATGCTACCCTATTTCCCTTTGGCTCCCCGAGATTTACTTAACCTCCTCCGAAGGGAGAGCAATAGACTGAGAAAAATACAAACGGCCTCATGTTGAATGCATAGTCGACATCACATTTGACAGGAATCCATAATCACCCCCTAACAGCCTTGAGAGAACAGAGAAGCCATGACATCGAGAATGAGTGACTGACAGCTAGAACGCTTTCATACACACAAGAGCATTCCTTCGAGGGTTTGTGTGTGTCAAAGAGCTTGGTGGACGGTTTTTATGCGCTCCAATAACCTAGCGTGGATGGCTTTAGCCGCTCAACTGCCGATTTTTTTCTAAACCCTCTAATTTATTAAATAAATGATGGTATATCCACACTATGGAAAGATATGCAGTCATCAGAAATTATATGGTAGGAAGTACTTGATACCACAGAAAAATGCTGGGTATAGTTTATTGTTAGCTGTGATATACAGTTGAGTAAAATAAGCTGTTAAACAATGGTACGAACTGTATAACATTAAAAAAGAAAATAATTACGTATTTAGATGAACTACAAAAAGACTGGATATCTAGATACCAAAATGTTAACTGTGTGTGACTGGATCATGCTTTGTGCTTCACATTTCCTACACTTTGTCCAAAGAACATGTTTAAATTTTCATTAAAAACAAACATCGGAAACCCCATGACAGATGAGAAAACCTCTGAAATGGACGCATAGAGAATTTCAGCACAGAAAATGGGAGGACGTGGGCACTGCAGTCACTAGAGCTAAACTGGGAGGCGGTGAGTGCTCCGTCCGAGGCTGGTTTGGAGGGTGGCTCCCGGCTGGCTCCGGATGCTATCAGTGTCCACGGCAGAGGGTCCCCCTGCCAGAATGACCACCACCCAGCATCTGTCCCAACGCTGCTTCCTCTTTCTAGATCTGAATTTTGCTTACTCTTCATCTTATGCTTATTATGAAAGCACCTTAGTTCATGAAGATTTTTTAGTGAAACGGGCAGCAGAATCATCATTAACTAGAGAAAGCAAAATAGCAGGTGCCCAGGAACTGCCCACAGATTGTCTGATGTAGCGAAGGACAGAAATCAGAACTTGGGATTCTTTTGCTTTAGGTACTGAGTGCCCTGTGAGGAGTCGCCATTGCCGTGGGTAAGCCAACATGCTCACAGTGGAGCCTAAGAAACTGAAGAAGGGTGGTAACCCCGTTTACGCTTAACTTCACCACGCAACTATAAGCTCTAAAGAGCTTGATCGGGTGAGACTGCATTGAAGATAATTTTGCCAAGAATGTAAACCCTGTTTAACTTCATTTTACCACACAATCATAATCTTTAAAGAGGTCTGTCTGACAAGAATTCATTGAAGAGAATTTTGCCAAAGATGCCTAAAATGATCTCCATTTAGTCTTTAATTCTGTTATCCACTGAAATTAGAGGAAGGGAAAAAAAATCTGCACTTTCAGCAGGCTAAATGTACTCATGGGAGAAACATCACAAAGAGTTTCCAAGTGGTTGATTTGCACATCTGTGCTGTACTTGGTCCTATAATACACACACTCCGACTCACCATGCTCTCTCCCCCTGCCTATCCCCCAAATCACCCACCATTGCTTCCTATAGCCGAACCTGGCTGAGAGGTGACGGTCCCTGGAGTCTAGGACACACTGCAAGGAGGCCGGTCCCCTACGATCCAGAGCAGAGCAGGGGAAGAGCAAAAACTAACAGAAGTCACCCCGACGGGTGTGAGGCGGTATTTCCTCTACTATCTTATATGAGCAGCTGGTAGGGATTAGCCTCCCTGTTTGGCTCGGGGGACTCAGGGTGAGTGATCACATGTGACTAGAAGAGGAGGCAGAACTGAGGAGACCCAGGACCTGAGATGAATACAGTGACTGAGGAGCCTGACTGTCCCTTGCTGGGGGGAGGGGCAGAATGCTTTTAGGTGATGAGCAGTTACCTTATATTAAGCAGAAGTGTGGCGCTGTCAAATACAGGTATAGATACAGACTCACAAAAGCCCTAGGCCTGTTTGCCCTGAGACCTATTCCTGACCTTTCCCCTTCGGCCTGTATTTGGGAGAGGGGAGGCTGACTCTACAAGCTGTTTCCCAGGCGCCCAGCTGAGGCCCTGGTGGGATACTCAAGGCAAAGGGAAAGGAGAAACTGGGGCACCCCCACCCCACCCGGAGCGATGTCTCCAGCAACCAGCAAGGGATGCATGTCCTGGGCTCTGGCTCCCACCACACCCCAACTCCCGTGGGCGCCCCTGTGCCCCAGTAAATGCCTCCACCCTTTGGCATTCCAGCTCAAGGGAGGTAGTGGCTTCCTGCTGTTGCTAATCAATGGGTTATCTTTAGGTCCCCTGTTCGACACTGATATCCTCATTACCCTGTGTAACCAATTCCCTACATTCAATTCCCTCTGAGGTAAATACTGGGAGTGGTTTATGTTTCCATGTTAGACCCTGACTGACAAGAAACCTCATGAGGATGTCTGACCATATTCAGTGTTTCTGGGACTTGAGTCAACTTTTTGGCATGGGGATTCATTAGTTCTGTTGTGCAGGTAGCCAAGCGGGGACATGGCAAGGTGACCTGTGAAGATCACTTAGCCATTATCTGTCAGAGCCTAAACTGACTAAGGTTACTTTACAAAGGTCAGGTCCTCTGACCTAGATTCCCAGTAATATCAACTCCTTCTTATGCGATGTGACAATGACACTTCTATTTATCACTTCCGCTTTTCACAAGTGCTCAATCTTCAACACTTTCAACACCTAACTTGTTTATGTAAAAAATAATGGTGGGTAATTCCATTCTTTTTAATCAGGCTTTCAAAGGCTGTTTTTCTAAAATGACCTTGGCTAAGCCCTCATAAAGAGGAAGTCATAAAAGAGTCCAGTTATCTTGATCACAGTATTAGTTCTGTCCTCCGAGCAACTGCTAACACTCATCACCAAGTCTATCCCTCATGGATCTCATGGATCTCCCAGCTGGTGGGCAGCTGGCTCCATGGGCTGGGTTTACCCGTGATGAGAAGCCTTCCCACCAGTGGCCTAATCCTCGGCCCGTTTAGTGACCTGCCTCCCAGTCTCCATCTTAAGTTAGTTTTTAAATGGAGGGACAACGGGGATGGTTATGTGTTAAGTTTGTTCCTTTGTCACAGGATGTGTCACATACACATGGCTCAGAAAAACATGCTGAGAGAGCTTTTATTAAAGGAAAGGAACCATGAGAGATAAAAGAGCCCTCTTCCCTAAGAGGAAAAAATAACCAGCGTACCCCTCTCTGCCAGTCATTCCATTACTTTAGTCATGTTCGTAAGTCATGCTCCAGCAGGTGAGATGTCAGTAATGGCAACAACAAATTGTTAAAAGCGCAGACCAGGGAACGTTGAATTGCTTCATGCGATCACAGGTGAGAAAGGCTGGAATTCCTTGCTGTTTCTGAGACGGCGTGGAGAAAGGAAGCAACTACTTGCCCCTGACTTTCCCATCCTGAACATGTAGTAGGAAGGCAACCATATAGGTGGCTAATGGAAGTGTTTGCAGTCAATCATGATCATCTTCAAACCCTGAAATCATTGTGATGGGCCAGCACAGAGAATGACTCTCTACCAAGTGTCTGCATTAACACCAGGGAGCTAAGGATACTAAAGAACATTGCATCATCCAGCGAAAATGCTGTGATTCATTTACCATCCATCTTCCACTCACAAAGCTTTCTTTCTTTCCGATTATGCCTAAAGCAGTGGCTAACTGAAAGCCATCAATGAGATGGGGACTTAAAGAGCAGGGGAGGGAGAGAAAAAGGGAGGTAGAGGAAAAGTTTTTTACAGAAGAATGCCAGCTAATAAATGTTTCAGACAAAGTTCATCAAGGATGCTAAAACTGCCGGTTGAAAAGTTGGTGGAGAATAGGAAAATCCCACAGTCTCAGGTTATCACCCCACAGGGTACTGGTTTATCACGAAAGGAAAGATATGCACCTGCCAATGGGGTGATCTGGCAGGGACCACCTTAACCCAATGGCAAGCTTGGTGCTGCCAGCAACAGCACAAGCAGACTTCGTGTGAAGCGATGCCGTGGGAGGCTCACAACATCATCTACGTGTGTTCTTTGACAGAAATGTTCCATCTGGATATAAGCACAAGAAACTTCGGTACATTCAGATGTCTGTTTGGAAACTGGCCTAGACTCTAAGATTCCATGTCATGAAAAATAGAGGGAGCTGAGGAGACTGTTGTAGATGAGTGGAACTAGTCAGAATGAGAGGAACTCAGGGCGGCACGTCCTGTGACAAAAAATTCTTAAACTTTTCTCTATAATTTGAGTTTTAGGTTGCTATTTTTCTTCCCTGCAGCACAGCATTTGTTCTTTTGCCTGTAATACTAACAGTACATTGTATACATTGCACAGGTAGCTTTTTTATTTCTAATTTCCATTCGCTAACATAACATCACAGCTCAGGTTTTAGGTAAATAGTAAGTATTTGCACTTTGCTGTAGACTGAAATGGATACCTCCACCCCCAAATTCATATGTTGAGGTCTTAAACCACAAAAGTGATAGTATTTAGAAATGGGGTCTTTGGAAAGTAGTTAAGTCATGAAGGGGGAGCCCTCATGGTGGAATATGTACCCTTATGAGAAGAGATCCCTTGATATCTCTCCCCACCCCCCACACCCCCTCCCTCCCTGTCATATGAGAACACTGCAACAAAACAGGCCTTTGCAAGCCAGGAAGAGAGCCCTTATCGGGAACTGAATTGGCCGGCACCTTGAACTTCCCAGCCTTTAGGACTGAAACCTAAATTTCTGTTATTTAAGTGGCCCAGTCTATGGTATTGTGTTATGGCAGCCCTAGCTGACTACTACACACCTATATTCTAAAATTACTTCTGTGCTACCTTTCTTGTTTAATCCATTACTTGTATATCAAGTAGTACATGACTACAGACATACATTCCTTCAACAAGCATTTATTGAACAACTATTGTGTGACTCGCTCTGTGTAATTCTAGAGCAATGATACCAGCGAAGCACTCTGATCACACCACACCTTTGATATCCGTGTTGAATACTGAGTTGATCTATGAGCTTGGTTTCGAAAACCTTTACAGGCACCCTCTGCTTTTATGACAATGCTTTCCTAGAAAATAACAATCATCAAAGAGTTGACCACATTTTCTTATAAAAACAGCTCTAAAATTGAAGGTTGTGACTCTGAGACATCAAATAAATGATGAGCGTTTGCAAAAAAAAAAAAGTGCCATAAATGTAAACATACTTAAACTAGAACACTTAGGAGTAATTATATGCAAAATTACACAAAATGCACAGAATACACAAAAGGTAAATAACAGTGTAAATACACAACATAAAAGTGTAAATACACAACATAAAAACCGTTTACTAGACATTGAATATGGCCTAATATGCCAGTAAAAACAAACAGACACATGCTCACTCAAAAACCAGCCTATAAATTCTAGAATCAACAGTTGTCATTTACAGATACAGGACAGAGGTGCAGAGGAGTGAGGGGGACCTGGGTAAAGACTCGCAGAGAATTGGGGGCCAGTGGAACAGGAGAGCAAGGCTCAGTCTCAGGGTTTTCTCCACACTCTGTACCCCTTTTTGGTACCAAGGAGATGAGTCTACACTGATGGATCAGTGAGTAAAGACAGTGAAAAAGCTCATGAGAATAGATACGAGGTAACAAGCAGCCAAGAGCTAACTGAAGCAGCACGTTATTTTCAGGTGGATAGCACCTGCTCAGAGTTCCCATAGACACTCAACTTGGGGTAAAGTTGCACTGAAATGCTGGTAGCTTGGAACAGGAAAGCACCTTTCTTCAGCCACGCCACTCAAATAAGCTTGGCTACTAAGTTGGCTTTGGAGGATGTTGTCAAGCAACAGCGGAAGACAAAAAATAAGGTACAAGGGTTTTTCTGTAGGTGCTGGGACTTCTAGAGGAATGCAGTTTTCCTGCCAGGAGCTGCTATAAATTATGCGTTTATTCAAATAACAGTAGTTAAAACAAAAACAAAAACAAATAACAACAGTTTTCCATAAAGAACATTTCTTAAGCTTCTATACAGATGGTCGACATACAGGATTAAAATAGCCAATAATGACTTATTGTCAATTGAACGTATACTTTGGTTTCTCAATGACCAAGAATGATTTAAAAGTCAAAATTTATACAGCACTGAACTTCCTTGTCTGAGTATTCTAGCTTATTGACCATTCTGGCTATTTTTCAAATTGTCCTACAATTTCCTTTTGAAGAATCTATTCAAAGAGCAGAGGCACTAAACAGTTGATCTCATGCACAGGCAATGACCCCAAATTTAGCAACTAAATGTCACATCTTCAAAGAAGCTCTCTTGGAACAGAGAGGGAGAAGGAATTGAAGCGTGGGTGGGGGTGTGGGGGTCCCAGGAGGGAGACAAAAATGATGGGAACCCCTGGGGCAACGTGCTATACTAAAGAGAAGCCTAAATGCTTTGAATAAACTTGGCAGAAAAGTGAAAATGGTTTAAGGTTTTTTTGTTTTTGTTTTTTTCAGGAATAAAAAAAATGTTACAATGACTGTTTGTGGAGAGTTAGCAAACTGGCAGTGAATAGGAACAGGGTTTGAGGGTGTGTGGACATTTTTTTTTAAGCAAATATAAATTTAAACCTAAGTAGTGATTACTCCTGGTTAAATAACCTATAATGATGAGCAGTGACCCCCTCCTTAGTTCTGTGACCCCGAAAGAAGCACCTATAACTAAAAACAAAACTATTTCTAATTCTTCCAGTGGTTATATCCACTTTGTTTCATAATCTGTGGAAACTGCTGCTTGCTGATGTATTAATTTTAGACATTTCATTCTGACCTCCTGGTCCAGAGATGGGTGAGGAATTAATTGGATTACTATGTCCTCTCCCCCCATCCCCAATGATTCCCCTTCCCCATTCCTAATGTAGTTATATGAATTTTATTTTTTATACTGGTCTTCCTCTCTCTCTTTTGAAGTTTACACATATCTGTACCTCTAGCAAGAGCTATAAAATATTTGTTTTACTCTGCCCACAATGTGAGCTCCTAACCCAGGAGGAAAGCAGGGTGAGGTGTCCAGGGCAGAGAAGTTGATAACCTGAGCTGAATCTCGACAGCTGAACCAGGCAGATTAGGAGGCAGGCGTGGGGAGAGCAGGGGGCATTCCAGGAAGACAAATGGGCAAGGCGGGGATGCAGAGGTAGGAAGGAAAGGGCATGGTGGACTGGGAACCTGACAAAGTTCAACAGGGAAAGGAGGACAGGAGTGAGCCGGCACGGGAATGGAAGCCTGCCTCAGGGCCAGCGGTCAGTGGGGGCAGGCTGGGTGAGGAGGACCGCAGCACACATGGCTCCCCAGCAACTGACTGTCTCAGTGCTCCCCCCCATCTCAGGGACACCCCTTCCTGCTCCCGCCCAGGCTACATGGCAGGCGTCCTTCCCTCCACAGTGGCACAGATGTCATTACCAGCCTCACTTTCTCAAGGGCTGAGTGGGATGAAATTAGAGGGACTATTATTTTTTCTTTTATTAAGACTTTGCATGAGAGGAAGAGGAATGGTATTACATGTACATCTAAGTGAAGAACTGCATGACCTGAAGTTAAACAAAAATAAAACGTAGAAAGCACTCTATAGTGACTTTTAAATGATACTAACAGATAATTATAATCCTCAACTAATGGTCTAAATAGACTAGCATTTATGCAACGTATAGGAGAGATTTTAGGGTTGTTTTTTATTTTTCTCTTACTGCCAATCATGCTAATAAGAGTCATATTATTTTGATACAATAACAAAGTGCCCAATTCAATCTTCTTGAATGTTAATTGATATGTTTGTAGCTGAGTCTCCAGTTAATTACCTGTCTTTTCTGTTTAATTTTGAGATTTAAGTCTGCTTCTCATCCGGTCTCACCAGGCAGTGTCCTACTTCTATCTATGACCTTCATCTTGTTTAATTGAGGGAAAAAGAACATTTTAGCAAAGCATTTTCTACCCTTGTACATATTTAATATATTCATGTTTTCTGATTCATCTTTCCCTTTCTAATTGTATTTTAAAAGTCACATAAAGCATGCAGAGAGAGTAAAATAAATGTCTCCGTTCTAATAAACATTTTGTTCAAGCTAACGTCTATTTTTCCTGCACTCGATTTTTCACTTGTTCCTCCAAATTTATCTAAAGATCCTTCAATAGCTATAGTTATGGGGAAGCTTTAATAGCTGTTGCTTAGGTTATTTTGAGAAGCTTTTAAATTTCCAAGCAGAATGTTTCTGAAAATGATGCTCTGTTTTATTCATCCTATGTTTACATCCAAATACACTCCTAGGTCTACTAGGGTTCTGCTTCTCTTAATTGTCTAATCAACTGGATGAAGACACTGAAGGGTGTAATGACAGACCAAAGGGAAAAACCAAATAAAACAGACTAATTAACGACAGTGCCGAGGATTGGAACTCAGGCCTGCGCTGCCAAAAGAGCATGTTACTGTACACGTAACACCATGGTAACACTTCTGAAGACTCTGAAGGCATTAAGGGATTTGGTTCACAATTGTTACACGTATTCTTCTCATTTGAAGGGTGGGGGATGCTTCCTTTTATTCAATTCAGTTTCATTCATTTAACATTTATCAATCTGGGATGCACGATTAGGGTTCCAAAGAAAGAAGGTAAAAGTGCAAACCCGCTTTGTGCTTTTATTCTTTTTTTTCATCTAACATTTAATATAGACAGAACTCAGTCCAAATCAAATCTTAGGAATCATTTTGCTTTTTGAAAACAATATTTTGCTGTTCTTTAATCACAGAGTTGATAGTTTCATAAAACAAAAAGCTGTCTTAATAAACATATACATCATCTGATTCTCCAAATAAAATAAAAGATTTTCTTCTAAATAACGCAAACACTAAAAATAGCTGAAAATGTCCTTTAGTCTCTCTTCCTTATTCAGGACTGTATCACACTCTATCTGAAACCTGTATAATTTGTTTTATATCATTTTTATATTTTCATTCCTTTTGTGTTATCTTCTTTGTCTTTTCAATCATGAATATTTTTTTCTTTTCTTTGATTAGACAAACAAAAAACTCAGAGTAAAGATAAGACGATCAGTTTTAAAGCACCTACATTCCTAGTATCAATATACTGCCCCCTTTCCCCCTCAATAGCCGGATATTTTGTTACCAACCTGTAACTGAAGGGGAGAAAACCCACAACAATGTAATACCTGAAATACAATACAATGGATACTAATGATAACACACTAAATCTACAGTAAAAGCACCTACATGATAAACGTTTGTGACGTTAGTATAAAATGATGAGAGTACCAGTCAAGGTTATACTGATAATTGAAAATGAAGGAATAACTCAAATGTCCCAAAATACAAACCCCTGATCCATTTTTAGGCTGGTTAATCACAGGTGGTAGCTCTGGGAGCCAGGCCACCTGAGCACACCTAGCTACATCACTTTGTGGCTCTGTGTATTTGGGGAAGTTAATTTCTCTGCCCCTCCATTTCCTCATCTGTTGAATAGGACCTGAAAACTCATAACACTGCTGAGCAGTGCCAAGCACTGCTGACTGTGGCTGTTGTGACTGTTGCAATAGATTGCACAATCTTTCCAGCAACGTAATTCTTTTATCATTCACCTTCCTGCCTGCTGGACAAGGCTAATCTGTCGGTTTTATATAGTCTTCACCTTGTATCACCTGCACATTCTGGTCCTGGTCCTGTCAAGCACATCTATTATCCACGTAAGGATTTTCAAACCCGGCTCTAGAAAAATGATTCTTATTCTCTGATATTCTGGAGCCCTGAGTGAAATGGGCTAATGGACTTTTTTAGGACAGTCTTTCTATTACCTATGGCCTCCCCAACTCCCAGACAACCCCTCCGCACCCCCTTTTCTTCTCGCACCACCTTACCCCTTCTGTGAATGACATCTGCAGAAAGTAGGGCTGCTTTTATCACTGGATAGTCATTGGGCTCCAAGTAATAAACACACACACACAAATGGCAGGTGCAAAGACAATGGGGCTGGAAAGCCTGCTTTCCGCTTCCTTGGGAACAAAAGGATGTTTGCTATTTTTCTTTTTTCTATTAAAGCCCTGGCTTGACCTATTTCTTTTCCCTCTCTATTCAAAGTTAAGCCTGAAAATAATACATTTTATTTTTTTTAGTTAAAAAACAAGACTAGGAAAAGGCCTCGTTTAGTAATGAAGGGAATATAACCTTTATTCAGTGTAAAGGGCACTGTAGTCTATATTCATCCAGGTGCCAAAGAGCCCTCTAAGCTCTGAAACTAATTATAGGAGGAGAGTGTGACTTTTCAGTCTTTGGGCTCACACAAGCTCCGTGGTACTCTAATGCGCTAAATCGAGGCTCTCTGTCAACTCGACCACACTGGAATATCAATGAAGTGTATTCTCTCCTACTTACCTTTGCTTTCAACGTCTACTCAGGACAGAGAATGAGACAGATTAAGAGGAAACAATCAATCGTATGCAAAACAAAACAGTCCCTACAAGATTTTTTTCCTTCTGGGAAAACACATATAATTTGTTTTCAAACCCTGTCTAAATGGATAAACATGGACAAATCTCTCAGGCATAATGTTCGGCAAAATAAACCAGATAATATGATTCAATTTATACAAAACTTGAGGACAGTCAAAACTAAATTATGGAGGGCCGGCCAAGTGGCTCAGTTGGTTCACACAGTGAATACAGTATTCACACAGTGGAATACAATATAGGCTACGGAGTAAAATAGAACTTATACACAGTAATATGGATGAATCTCGCCAACATAATGTGGAACAGATGGAGCCGGTCATAAAGGAATTCAAAACTGCATGAATCCTTTTATGTAGATACCAAAAACAGGCTGAACTAACCCATGTGTTTATTAGTCAGATAAAGACTATTAGAGGCAAATGGTGACCAGAAAGAAGCACAAAAAGGGTGCTTGCTGCTGTTCTGTCTTAACCTGGGTACTGGCTACACAACGGAAAGTGTGAAAACGTACCAAGCCGTGCCTCTGAGATGTGCGCGTAGGTAATATATATTCAATAAAAAGTGAACTATAGGTAATGTAAGCAGAGAGATGGACACTCCAAGAAAGAATCACGAGGAAATGCTATCAATCAAGCATACCATAACAGAAATGAAGGGTGCCTTTGATGAGCTTATCAACAGAACAGACAAAACTAAGGAAGGGATCAGTGAGCTAGAAGAACTGTCAACAGAAATTTCCGATATTGAAAACCAGTGAGAAGAAAGAATGAAAAGACAGAACAGAATATCCAAGATCTGTGGAACAATTACAAAAGGTGGAATGTTATGTTATGTGTGATGGGAACACCGAAAAAGAGGAAAGAGAAAAAGGAAAAGAAATATTTGAAGCAACAATGACTGAGAATTTCAAATCACAGATCCAGGAAGCTCAGAGAACAGCAAGCATGAAAAACGCTAAAAATCAATCAATCAATCAATCAATCAATCAATCAATCAATCAATCAAAAATACATCTAGGAATATAATAGTCAAATGGCACAATATCAAAACCAAAGAAAAAAAACTCTTGAAATAAGCCAGAGGAAAAAACTACCTTACCTATAAAAACTACAGAAGAACAAGGGTAAAAATTACACTGGACCTTTCTTCAAAAACTGTGGAAGCAAGAAGGGTACAGTGAAATATTTAAAGTGTTCAAAGAAAAGAATCACCAACCTAGAATGCTGTACTCAGTGAAATTATTCTTCAAAGGCAAGGGAAAACTAAAGTCTTTGTCTGGCACACAAAAACTGAGAGAAGATGTCACCAGGAGACCTTCCTTATAAAATGAAGTGTTCCAGGGAGAAGGAAAATGATATAGGTCAGAAACTTGGACCTACGTTAAGAAAGGAAGAACATGAGAGAAGGGAAAATGAAGGAAATAAAACCTTTAATCTCTCTTATTCTTAATTTATCAATAGGTAACAGTTTGTTCAAAACTATAACATTATATGCAGTGATTATAGCTTATGGATTAATAAAATAAATGAGAGCAATGTCATAAGGGAGGGAGGAATTGGAATACTCTATTATTCCAATGTAGTGGTACAGTGTTTTTGAAAGTGGACTTGAATTAGTTCTAAATGTATATTGCAAACTCTAGGATCACCACTCAAAAAAAAAAGTTTAAAAAGTAGTATAATTTATATGCTAAGAAGGGAGAAAAAATGGAATGATGTAAAATGATCAAGTAAAATCAGAAGGCAAAAAAGCAAAATCCATAAAGTAAAAATAATCAATTAGTTGGACTTCATTAAAATAAAAATCTGATCTACAAAAGACATTAGGAAGAGAATGAAAAAAGAAGGCACAGACTGGGGGAGAAAAATCTTTGCAAAACATGTATCAGATAAAGGACTGATATCCAAAATATACCAAGAACTCTTAAAACTCAAAAATAAGAAAATAACATAATCCAATTTAAAAATGGGCAAAAGACCTGAACAGATAACTCACCTAAAAACTATATAATATATAGATGTGAAATAAGCATATGAAAAGATGCCAAACATCATGTGTCTTTAGGGAAATACAAATCAAAACAATGAGATATCACCACACACCTATTAGAATGTACCAAATCCAAAACACTGACAGCATCAAATGCTAGTGAGGACATGGAGCCACAGGAACTCTCATTCATTGTTAGTGGTAATGCAAAATGGTGCAGCCACTTTGTAACCACTTTGATGGTTACAAAGCTAAATATACTCTTATCAACGGATCTAGCAATCACGTTCCTTGGTAGTTACCCAAATGAATTGAAAACGTACATCCATAGATAAATCTGCACACAAAAGTTTATAGCAGCTTTATTTATAATTGCCAAAACTTGGAAGCAACCGAGATGTCCCTCAGTAGGTGAATGGACAAATTATGGTATGTCTGTACAATGGAATACTATTCAGAAACAAACAAACAAACAAACAAACAAACAAAAAAGAGCTATCAAGCCACAAAAAGACTGGAAGGAACTTTAGTGCATATAGCTAAGCAAAAGAAGCCAGTCTGAAAAAGCTGTATGATTCCAACTGTATGACATTCTAGAAAAGGCAAAACTATGGAGACAGAAAAAAAAAATCAGTGATTACCAGGGGTTCAGGGAGAAGAAGGCAGGGATGAATAAGAAAAACACAGAAGATTTTTAGGGCAGTGAAACTATTATTTTGAATGATAGTATAATGGTAGATACATTCATTATACATTTGTAAAAATCCATAGACTGTACAATGAAAAGAGTGAACTCTAATATAAACCATAGACTTTAGTTAATAATAATGTATCAATGTTAGCTCATCAATTGTAACAAATGTACTACACTTAACACAAGATGTTAAAAATGAGGAAATTGGGGGGGGGGTAGTGAGGGGATATATGGGAATTCTGTGGTTTTCAATTAATTATTTTTTTAAGATTTTATTGGGGAATTGGGGGAGGGAACAGTGTTAGGGATTTGGGGAAAGGGAACAGACAAGTTGCTGTCCTTTTGTTCTTCAGTCTAGTTGTGGAGGATGTCACTTCACTGGCCCATGTTGGTATTATCATTGCGCTCTTCCCGGCTGAGGCAGTCGCTCGCCGGCCATTGGACGGCAGCTCACGGTGGCTCAGGGCAGCTCACAAAAGCTCATGCCCGCTGCCAGCCAGCCCGACTGCAGCCCCACTGCAGCCTACGCTGTTGCCATCGACTCAGGGCAGCCCAGCTCCAGGTTGAGCTGTTGTCCAGCATCTTAGCTGTAGAGGGTGCAGCATCACTGGCCCTCATGTGGGATCCGAACCGGGGCCCTGCTGCTCAGAGCTCGTGCTCCCTAGCCAGCTCTTAACAAGTGAGCCACTCGGCCTGCCCTCAATTTTTTTTTTAATAAACCTAAAACTGCTCTCCCCTAAAATAAAGTCTATTAATAAAAAATTATACACACACACACACACACACACACACACACACATATACATACAAAGTAATCAGTTGACAACTTTCTCTTTGAGAATGTGAGTAATGAAGAAGAAAAACATAAATAGGCTTTAGGTTAAATTATAGATGAATTTTTGAGTATCATGATTTGAGAAAGTTTTAAATGGCACTATAGCAAATTTTCATAATAAAATTAAAAAAAAATATGGCACTACACTGTATGAATACAATTAGCTTTGTGAGCAGTAAAGACCTATTTACCTACAGCTGTAACCTACATCCGTAAAAGAGATGAGCCCACAGTTCTATGATAAATTAAAAGTAAGATGTTGGCTAATACTTCTTTACTGGTCTTTGCTTCTTTAAAGAGCTTTTATTTTATTTTTACTATTTATTTATTCACTTAGGCAAAAGGCAACAAAAACAAACTTAATTTTAGTGTGACAAAGTATTACCTCCATTATTTTTTTCTACTCTACAAAGTTCTCAGACGGCAGCAGTGAAACGTTTCCCTATGGCAAGCCAGCCATGTGAAAATGAGTAGCTTCATCCAATTAGGCTCCATTTTAATGGCTAACAATTTAAATTGTATACAGGTAAATGTTGAGTGATAAAGCAGAAAGACAGACCTTACTTTTGTGAAAACAAGCAGAAAACATTCAGAGAGAATACCATGTATATGAACACACATGAGAAGCATATTTGTATTTCCAGAAAGTTGAACTAATGGTTCTATGAACTGAACAACCCGCTAAAAACAACTGTAACATACTCTGTATGGGTAGGAATTTTTCTTATTAATTGTCCTATTTCCAAGGCGGGGCACATAAGAAGGTCAATACAGCTTTGCTGAACAAATGAATACATGAATGAATGAATGAACAATATTTGCTTCATTATAATTCAAAATTAATTATATAATTATATTTGAAGGGAGAACGACATAAAAATTAAAAGATATTTTTAACTCAATGTAGCAGTGCTTCAAATTTGACTCGTATTAATCCCTTCCTTCTAAAGTTTTGAGCACACAGCATGCTTACATAGGGAATGAGGTATGGTACGATGAAAACAGACTTACTAAGTTCAGTTCACTGCTGCGATGATATTTAGAGCTGGACAAAATTTCACACAAGAAAGAATTAGCTAACCAGGTGTTTTTCCTCCCCATGTTTAGTACAACTTAGAAAATAGACCTTCTTACCTTATGAAATCTTCTTCATCTTCTCTCTTTGGCCGCAGCTGTTTGGGTTGAGCCATATTGGTCCAATTGGGTAGGGATTTCAAGAGTCTGCTGATATCGTCATCTTTTGCCCAAGATGCACTGATGACAAGTTTTTCTTCTGATTGGACGATGCCCCTACACACAACCAGCAGAAGAGATACTTCAGCACTCTGCTAGGTATCCAGGTAGCATTTCCCATCTTTGCTACACAGAAAAGATATTGCACCCTCTCTCTCTTATTAACATAATCCATTAATTGAACTGGGGGCAGTGACACTCGTTCATACATAGGTCACATTACTGGGAAATATCATTTCTAGATTTCATTCTTAGTTTCTTCATTGTTGAGTAATGATGAAAGCTAATTATACTAATTAGTCTTCCTTTATCATAGTTAATCCCATAGGGAAAGTGAAAGTGTATGGTAGGTTTGGGGGAGGATCTTTCGAGAGAAATGAGAAACAAATAAGGTGGGGCAACCATATACAAGAATATTTAACAACAACATAAATGGTACCTGAAGGGTGACAGAAGTGTCACAAAGGATTGTTCTCTGACTTCTTGATTTAAACTACCAATTAGTGCTACTTGAAGGTATCTTTTTAAACTGCGGACACCCCTCTTTTCAAAGCAAATCTACCATCATAGAGGCACCTTCTGACCCTGATGTCAGGCAGAAAAGACTTTGATTATTGCTTTCTCGGGTGGGCTTTGACGGGTGACCTCGAGTTGACAGGCTTCACATCCTTTAACAGGGCCCACGGGGTAGCTATTAACACTGCTTTTACCAGAACGTACCTGGAAATTCATTTTCAATGTTCAATTTCAACTTAATTAAAAAGCTTCTCTTTCTGTTCAACATTTCTGTCCCTATAGCTAATGTGAGTGGTCTAAAAATCTTCATCAGCAATTCTTGGTGACAGAAGTGACAGTTATTTATGAGGGAGTGCTAATGAGCTGGCTACTCCTCTGAAGTTGACCACGGCCCCAGGAGGCCTTCCCCTCCCCCACAGACAGGGATTTGAGAATAAGGGTTATATTGGGGGATATTACGCACTTCTAAATCCACAATATATGCTCGGTGTATATGCGTGTCTGGAGGATAAAATCTCCTTCACCCAACAGACAAGTCAATGTTTGCAGACAAAAGAAGTTGAAGCTGAAAACCTTGATTCACCATAACAAGACTCAAGGTAATATGGTCTCATGTTGGAGGGAGCAATAGCACCCTGGTTCTCTGACAAATAAGCTGGAATCATAAGAGGACCACAGTTGATTTCCAGAATTCTTCTAACTCACCAGAAGCAAAAGTTTACTGACAGCAACCATGGTCAGCAACACAAACATTAGACTGTAAGACCTTCTTCCCTAATCCCTCAAATTACACTGGGACTTTCAATCCCCCCTTTTTCCTTGTTATTTTCTTGCATCATTTATGGAATATGTATGGATTCATCCCACAATCTAACTTCCACACTTTTATATTTGGGGGTGCTGGGTGCAATCGTATTGAATGGTGCCACCTCCAATTTATGACAGGTCCCTTCATGCTCTCTGGCAGTCTTTTCATGTCCCTGATCAACCTCTCTTCCATTTCCCTCAATGGTTATTTTTTCAACCTTTGCCATTTATTTATGTCCTCATTACTTATCCCCCACATTCTTCCTATCTGACAGAGACAGGAGGGGACCGAATTCCATACTTTCAAATATTCCACCTCCGGTCCCTCACAGAAGTATGTTCAAATCTGTTTCCTCATTCACTTCCAGCAACCCCTACACTTAGGCTTTTGGGGAATCATTTCTCACCCCAGTTATCCCCTTTACCTGCATATCCGGTACAGTCATTCCTCCTTATCACTCAATGCTTTCACTTTCCATGGTTTCAGTTACCTGCATTCAACCACGGTCCAAAAATATTCAATAGAAAAATTCCAGAAATAAACAATTCCTGCGCTTGACACTGTGTGCCTTTCGGAGCAAGGGATGAAATCTCATGCCTTCTCATTCCATCCCACCTGGGACAAAAATCACCCCTTTGAACAGGGTGCGCACGCTGTACACATGCCCTGCCTGTTAGTCGCTTAGCTGCCATCTCCGTTATCAGATTGATTATCGTGGTATCTCAGTACTTGTGTTCAAATAACTCTTATTTTACTTACTAACGGCCCCAAAGCATGAGAGTAATGACGCCAGCAACGAGGAGATGCCACAGAGACGCCGTAAAGTGCTTCCTTTAAGTGAAAAGGTTCAAGTTCTAGACTTAATAAGAATGAAAAAAAAATTGTACGCTGAGGTTGCTAAAGGCGACAGTAAGTATGGAATTTCTATTTGTGAAATTGTGAAGGTAAAAGGAATTCGTGCTAGTTCTGCTGCCGCACCTCAAACTGCAAAAGTTCTGGCCACAGTGCGTGAAGCGTGCTTCGTTAGGATGGAAAAGGCATGACATGTGTGGGTGGAAGGCGCTCCAGAGAGCACCGAGCCTGTACGAGGGCGTCAGCACGGGGACCCCTGCAGTGAGTGACACCAGCCATGTCCTGAAGGTAAGGGACAGTTACACAGATTCAGGTATCGGCTTGGACTGAAAAATATAGAATGACGGGAGGGCACTGTTATCACTGTTCTAGTTTACTATTAGTTACTGCTGTTAATCTGTTACTGTGCCGAACTTATGAATTAAACTTTATCATAGGTATGTATGTATAGGGAAAAAAGCATAGCATATATAGGTTTTGGTACTATCTGTGGTTTCAGGCATCCACTGGGAGTCTTGAAATGTATTCCCTGTGGACAGGGGTGAATACTGTCTCTCTCAATATATTCCCCAAACCCCTACGTTAATTTTACAAAAAAAAAAATCAATGGATGGATCTCTTCCTTGATCCAGCGTTTCTCGCCAGTAAAGCTCCGCTCTCTCCTTCACAGACAGTCATCAAATAAGTGGCCTTCCCTCTCGGACGTCACTTTTTTAATTCATGAAATCTCTGCCCAGGAGCTATTCCATGATTTAACCCATCTATTGCTTTTTGAAAATTTTTCAATCTATTTTTCACTTCCAGATTTTCTATTCCCTTCTTTTACAAATCCACTCCAAAAAGTCCTGTTTTTGGATGATACATTCTATTCCTTCATCTCTTTGAATATTTAAAAGCAGCAATTTTAAAGTGGCTCTATATGACTTTGTATTTTGCAGTTCTTTGGATGCCAAATGTCCAATTTGTTGCATTTTTCTTCTTTTCTCATATGATCTGCTATTTTGTTCTGAAAGCTCTACCTCATGTTTCCTGCAAGAATCCCACATTTGCCCTGAGTTTTGGAGATGTCACTCTTAGGTAGTTTGCATTTGTCAAACTATAGGTTTCACTAGTTCCAAATAAGTTTTTAAGTTTTTATGTTTGTTTATTTGTTTTTTCTTAAAAGTGTCTCTCCCTACACGAGTAGTGCAATTTGAGGTACTTACTTACACATGTCACAGGAGTGGGATTCTGATTTCTTTTAGGGGCCACTTTTCCGACTCTGAGTGGAGTAGCTCAATTCCCAAGCCCAGAGTTTTCCTGGTTCCATTCATGAATGGAATAGCTCCTACGTAACTTCTGCACAGAGACAGCTCCTCTCAGGTGCTAAAATGTCAGATCCTATTTAGGTCTTGACCTTTGCTATGGTCTTGAATATTTTTGTCCCCCTCATCACACCTCCCTAAAAAAATTCACATGTTGGAATCCTAACACCAATAAGAGAATGTTAGGAGGTGGGCCCTTTGGGGTGGTTAGGTCACTCATGACTGGGGGCAGGGCTCTTATAAAAGAAGCACCACAGAGCTCGCTAGCCCCTTCCGTCATGTGAAGACACAATTAGAAGTCTGGGACCCGGAAGAGGGTCTTCACCCAACCCTTTCGGCACCATGACCTTGGCATTCTAGCCTCCAGAGCTGTGAGAAATAAATTTCTGTTGCTTATCAGCCACCCAGTCTGTGGTCTTTTGTTATAGCAGCTCAAACAGACTAGGACGACCTCCATATGTGCTCCTGATACATTTGTGGGACACTCAACTTCAACATTGGCTTGTGGCTCTGGCTTTTAGTTTCTTTTTCATTTGAGACAGCTGGAGAATTTTTTTTTTCCTTTTGAATTTGGCTACATATTTAAAATATTTTTTTAAGTTATATATTTTTATCATTATCCACCTCTCGCTCTCCCAAGAAACATCTAGTATTCCTTATTTTGGTCAACAGTCCAACCATCCATCCTGTTATTCGAGTCAGGAGCTCAGAGTCATCCTAACAGCCCACAGTCACCACATCCTGCCATCCCACCTCCTGCACATCTTATAAATCTGCCATTTCCTGTTCAGGTTCACTGCCATGAACCTATATTTAGACCCTCATCATTTCTAAAGTGAACTTGGCAGTAACCCTGTAACTTCAGTGTCTTGCCTGGAAGCTTCAAGTACATTAGTCCACCTCACCTCTCTAGTCGGCAGAGACACTTTTCTAAAACTGTACAAATCCAGTCACCTATTCTCCTCCGTGGAACTCTTCACCGATCCCTAATTCTAAGACCAAGTCAAACCCAGCAAGGCATGAACACCTACCTTTTCAGCTTCCTCTCTGGCTACTGCTTTCCTTCTTTGTCTTTGTTCCAGCCAAAGCCCTGCCCGGGTCGGGGGAACACCCTATGCATAATGTGAGTACCCAAATGTTTTCTGAATGAGATATACCGTGTCTTGCTTCTGTGTAGTGTCTCTGCCTAGGGAGCCTTTTTGTTTGTTGTCATCTTCTTTGTTTGCCTCTGCTGATCAAGCATTAACTTGTCTTTCCCCTTAGGGCAGCTGAATCCTCCCTTTTGTGTCTCATCACCCTCATATCAGAGGTTTTTCAACCTTGATTGCCCATTGGGATAACCTGGGAGCTTTTTAAAAATAACAAAATGCCCAGGCCACACCCATGACCAAGTAAATCAGTATCTCGGGGGATGGGACCCAGGCATGGGAATGTTAAAATTAGTTTCCCAGGCAATTAGAATGTGAACTCAAGGGGGAGAACCACTTCCTTCTACATAACCTCTACTCTCAGTGGTCCCACTTCACTTCTTTTTGAGTTGGGATCCCAACCAGAACGATGAGTTCTCCGAGGACAGAGAGACTATTTTCTCACCAGCTTTCATGCCTGTAGTGCTTAGCACCATTCCTGGTGTTGGGGAAGTATGTAAGAACTAAAGATAAAGATAAGCCCTCTGGGGCTTGCCGAGTGGCACGATGGTTAAGAGCTGGCTTGGGATGCCAGAGGGCCCCGGTTCGGATCCCACATGTGAGGGCCAGTGTCACTGCCCTCTACAGCTAAGATGCTGAACAACAGCTCAACCTGGAGCTGGGCTGCCTTGAGTTGCTGGCGACGGCGTAGGCTGAAGCCCCTGTGGCAGTGGGTTGCCAAGGGCTACCGTATGTAGCCAGCAGCCAGCGTGAGCGGCCAGCAGCTGCTATGAGCGGCCGTCCAGAAGCCGGCGACTGATCTGCCTCACCCGGGAAGAGCGCAATGATGGTGCCAACTTGGGCCAGTGAAGCAACGTCCTCCACAACTAGATTGAAGAACAAAACGACAGCAACTTGTCTGTTCCCTTTCCCCCAATTCCCCAGCACTGTTCCCATCCCCCCAGTTCCCCAATAAAAATCTTAAAAAAAAAAAAAGATAAGCCCTCTACAGTTTCAGGAATCTGGATAGCTCGTTAAACTAAAACTGATTTAGTGCTTTTCCTTTACTTCTCTGCACTGAATGACGTAGGTGAGCTATCAAGCCATTTGGCATTGTGACCAAGTTACGGCTCACCCACCAGGCTCTCACCATACCTCTCTGATGTCAATACAGACTAGAATAATGAATACAGGTGTGTCCCCCTCTGAAATAAAAACAAACACAAAAAAGTCCTGACTCACAAAACAAATGAGGCGAGGAGTGATCATTGACAAGCCTTCCCCTTCAGCTCTACTTGTTCTAGGTGTCCTATCATTGGACAGTCTCCGTAAGTCTTAGTTTCTCTGTGAAGAATTTGTTGACTGTGTCAGCCTACAGTACCCCTGCCCTCTGGAAAGCAACTGACCAAAAACTCTCCCTTTATATGCATCACCTACACCTTTACAATGAGAACTTCGTCCCATTCAACGGGTTGGGCAAACTACGGCCTATTGGTCTAATCTGTCACATCAGCTGATTCTGTATGTCCTGTAAGCTATGAATAGTGTTGACATTTTCAAATTTTTTTTGCTAATCAAAAGAATAATATTTTGTGATATGTGGAAATTATATAAAATTTAAATTTCGGTGTTTATATCTAGAAAGTACTTTGGCTGGATGGTTCAGTTCATCTTATACCCACATTACAGGTCAAATTCTGCTCCACAGAGTTAGAATCCCAAAACACAACTCAGTCTTCCAGCATCTAAATATTTGGGTCCATCCCTACTGGCCCACATCTGCCCTGGGCTTCAGTAAACAGCTTGGGTCTGTAGGTGTGAGACAGTATTGCACATTTTGGGGACCTAGAATTTTTCATTTTAGCACTAGTTGGAATGAGAAAAAATTAGCTTAGTGGGATACTACATTAAAGGTACTCACATTATTTAACATATTTTTTGGAAGACTGGTTTAATTCAGTAATTCAGTATAATATTACTGCCTTCACTACTATTCATAGATCCTGTCTTATTAAAAAATATAATCCAAATTAACTAACATGCTACCTATATACTGCCCTCCACAATAAATTATTAATTCATATTGGAATGAACATCAATTCCAAATGCAATTCCAAGTATTCTAATTGGAAATATTGGCATTGCTTAGGAATATACAATTAGTACAAAGGGAGATTTTCATTCAAGTGTCCAAGTTTCCATCCTGACCAAACTGCATTTATGAGTTTATAATTTTGTGATAAACTGTATTGCGTGGGCTACAAAATTCCAGGACATGTCCCAATGGCCTCTAAAAAGGAGAGCTCAATCTCCAGCAATTATTCCACAAGAAGAGTAAGGTTAATTACCACTACCAGAACCAGACTCTACTAATTAATTCACAGCTCAATGGGCCCCATATGAAGCCATCTGTGTACCTATTTGTACGCGTTCCCAGGAGGAAGAGGAAAATAGGTAAGCCTCTTGGAACAGGTGACGCGGCTGCCGTGAGGAGGGTCCACCCTCTAGTCACAGCTGAGTACATTTCATTCGGAAAACATCTGCTGGTGCCCAGCAGCCCTGATGTGCACGGCTTCCTCTCCGGAACAGTTGGGAAGTGCCAAGTGCGCCTGGTCCTGGGACACAGCTGGAGGGCTGAGTCTTTCATTAGGTAAACAGTCAGGGGCAGGTGGGGCTAATTGGATTCAACTCTTTGGTGACAGTCAGGGCACCGTGTTTCCTGTCCCAGACTGACTCAGGCACTTTGAAAACTCGGAGCCAAGCTAGACCAATGGACCCTGGACAAGGCTGGTCCAGATAAAGCTGCTATAGGCGATTTTCGACAGTGAATGGCTGGACCTGTGGCAGGTCAAACGGCAGTGCCACGTGCAGCAACACAGTGATCATGACAATGGGAAATGCAAGAAATAAATACAAATAAATAAATATGTACATACATACGTACTATACTGCTATTAAAACAAAACAAAATAAACACAAATTCAACACAAAGGATCCCTTAAGATAAGACGGAGCAGAATAAATAGGCTAAGAGCAGAGAAACATCTGATAACTCTGGACATGGTTCATGGGAAAAGAGGCAAGCCAGAAGACACGCTTGCACGGAGCTTGCAGAGGTTTCCAGGGCATGCGCCCTCGGCACTTTTGAGGTTCAAAGTTAGTTTGCTGGCAGAGGCATCACAGCATGCTCAGCTAGGTGCTCCTTCGTGTAGGACCCCGGCCTTTGGCTACACAGGGAACCTGACGGGCTTTGTGAGCTATCACAGCCCGGGCGGGGTGGGAAGGGGGTCCTAGTCCCTGCTATCAGCACAGTGGGGCCGCTATCTTACCCCAACAGCACTTTGATCATGGAGGAGGCTGTCCTTCTCATCAACACCTATGCTCACACTCCTTCATATGGAAAGTTTTCGAAAGCCCCTTTTTGTGCACATTCCCACCCAACCACACTGCCCATGTCCGTCATTTTGATTTCTCTGCTTTCTCTCCAGCCATCGTGGTGGACATGCTGTCCCACGGCTTGCTCATCCTGTTCAGGAACTTCCTCGTTCACGCACAAAAACACTGAATGCCAGCAAGCTGTCCAGCCCTGGGCCAGACCCGGGTCCTGCCATCAGCAAGTGCCCGTTTATCTCTATGTCACTCTTTCTTCCCGCTGGGGCATGAGTTGTTGGGCCTCTACGGAGCAGCAGCGAAAGGTGGGCCCTGCAAATGGACCATCTCTTAATAAAACATGCTTGCGTCTTATAGCAATTGAGCCTCTAAAATTAGACGATGTTTTCTTTGTATTCTCTACCAGGCCCAAAACAATGCAGAAAAGCCAGCAAAAACTATCGCGTCATGAACTGAGGCTAAGTTGCAGCAGACAGAAGCTTTGAAGAGCTGTGACTTCCAATTCTGAAATGACTATGTAGGGACACAAGCTGCTGGCTGTGCTTCAGGCCAAAGAGGGCAGCAAAGGCAGAGGAACACGCGGTTCGGAAGCAGCGGACTAAGGGACCGACTGCCTCCTTGCTAATGTGGCACAGTAGAGAATCCACAGCCAAGTTCACCTTCAAGTCCCAAGGGGTGTGACTAATTAAGGAAAGGACTTCGAGGCCTCATTTCTCTTTTAGGAAACCTGTAACATGCCGTCATTACACAATACAGCCCTTCTCTCCGGAGTGAGGTGCTCACGGGAAGGTGAGATGTTTCTGACCTTTCCTCAGATCTCCAAACTCTGAGGGACACTTAGGCTCTCCTGGCACACTTAGAAGCCACGCCAGCTCTCAGCAGAGGGCATTGTGAGCTTATGGATGTGCTCTCCGCTGCGAAAGCATCCGGTTGCCATGTTTCCCAGCTCCCTCCCTCCCCTGTGTTATATCATTTTGGATCATTTGAATTGTATATGGCTTTCTATTTAAGTCAGTCATTTGCTGGCAGCAAAACTAGCACATTTCCTGTTTTTCCTCTCACTGTAATCAGGGTTTGGCTGTCCAAATGAGGACTGCCCTAATTACTCCGCAGCAGGTGCCAATCGGGGGAGGGCAACAAGGAGGAAGAGAGGAAGTGGGGACATTGTGCATCCTCAGGCTCACACGATGAGAAGACACTTTCTCCCTTCGCCTGAAAAACCTGATGAAGTAACAGGCACTGGGGCACCATGGGGTGTGTGTGTGTGTGTGTGTGTGTGTGTGTGAGAGAGAGAGAGAGAGAGAGAGAGGGAGGGAGGGAGGGAGGTGTAGGCAGGGGAGGGGAGGGGAACCATATAAATGATTTTCTATTTATTTTCCTTCAAAGCTTCACAGAATGACCTTTCCCAGCCCTGATATCATTCAGCCTAGGCCTGTAATTCACCAACTGTGGTGGAGTCACTATAGCTCTCACCCTGTATATGGAATGTTCTGGTAGTAGGCACCATTTCAGAGAATTTGGCCCAGAGGGATACCAGGTAAGCTAGTCTCTTGCAGGAAGGAATCAAGATACTTGTGATGACCACGATATACCAAGATCCAAAAGCAATGGCTGTTCCCAGGAGATATAGTATAGCAGAGATATAGTTGCACTCTGGACAAAATGGTGAACTATGCAAGACATAGAAAAAACTCAATTCCTATAAGGACGGACCATGGTGAACAAAACTATCCTTTGTTCCTGCTGGTAGCCAGTCACTCCACTGATTGGCCAAAACATTATTTCGGCAATTCACTTTCTCTCCTACATCAATCCTTTTCCTTTTCTCCTAGACAATTTTCTTGAAACACACACACACACACACACACACACACACACACACACATACACACACACACGCTTACTTCTCCTATTTAAAGTAAAACAACATAAAACCCTTTCACGTGACCTCAGTTTTCCAGCTAATGCCCCATTTGTCCATTCCCCTTTGCAGTGAAACTCACTGTAAAAGTCTCACCTACATTTGCAAGTTTTCTACTCCGACTTTCTTCTTAAGGCCACACCAACCTGGGGTTCACTCCTACTAGTCCATAGAGACAACTCTTGGGACAGCCACCCATGACCTTCACCTTGTTAAGTGTTATCACCCCCTCAATGCTCAGTTCCAATGCCGACCGACTAGCAGCATTTGGACCAGCTGATCACTCGCCTCCACCCTTCACCCCGTTACTTGGGTTCCAGGACATCACGTTCTCTTAAATATCCTCCTTTCAACTGGTTGTTGCTTCTCGGTGCCCTGTGCTGGTTTCTCCTCATCTTGTGAACTTCTCAGTCCGCAGTTCTCTTCTCTGTCATAGTTATACTCACTCCCGTGGAGGTTTCGTTGAGTCCATGGTTTTAAATACCATTTGTATGAATCATTTCCATGTTGACGGCTGCCCAGTATGTATCTCCAGGCTGCTCGCCTTTGGATGCATATGTCTGACTGTCCACTCCCTATCTCCACTCGGATGTCTAATGGACACTCCAAATTTAAATCATGACCTACGTGCCCCCAAACCTGCAGTGTCCTCCGTCTCAATGGCTGGCAATTCCATCTTTCCACCAGTCACATAAAACATCCTAAGAGTCACGTCTGACACCTTTCTCACATTCTATATCTAATGTGGCAGAGAATTCTACTAGCTGGCCCTTTCAGAATTCACCCAGTTCTCACCATCTCTGCTGCTGCCAACTAATACGAGCTGTCTTCACTCCTTACCTGGGTTACCTTAATATGCCACCCTTGTCCTCTGACAGTATTCTCAATACTTATATTTTAAAACAGAAGTGAGGTCATGCTGCTCCTAGGCACAAGTCTGGAAATGGCTCCCCATTTCACTCAGAGTGGAGTGAACACCCCACAGGGGCCGAACAGGGGCCAAACAGGCCCTACATGGCTTTGCCCGCTGGCCTTTTCTGGACGTCCGTCTAACACCCCCTTGCTCACTTGACCCCAACCCTGTCGGCTGCTGTTCCTAAAAAGTGTCATGCAGAGTCCCAATGGCCTCTGCCCTCTGCCTAGGCACTCTTTCCAGACCTGTAACTCTCAAAACTCCTACGGGGGCACCCTGTTTAAAAGTGCAACCTCCATCTCCCATATGCCAGAGTCTATTCATCCTACTCTATTTTTATCCCCATCATTAAAGAAAGTACTTACTTTCTAAAATTCCTTACAGTCATGTTTATGTATTATATTTACTGTCTATATCCTCTCTTCCATCTCCAATACAATGTAAACTCTACAAAAGCAGTAATTTATCTGTTTGGTTCATTGCTATATCTATAAACTCTTGTATAAGTACTCAATAAACATTTGTTGAATGAATGAAATCCTAGAAACCAAGTCAATAATGTGTTTTAAGTATCAAGTAGTCAACTGTGCCAACGGTTACTGAGCTATATCAGAGGAATTATTCATTAGGAATTTGTACCAACTGGACAAACGGTTAACCAAGTTTACTATTTGGAAGAGCTGAAAAGGCTGCGTGAAAAAGTTAGACAAAAATGACCTGAACTTTTCGCCAACAATTCATGGCTCTTGCATCACGACAATGCACCAGTTCACATGGCACTGTCTGTGAGGGAGTTTGTAGGCAGTAAACAAATAACTGTATTGGAACACCCTCTCTACTCACCTGATCTGGCCCCCAATGACTTCTTTCTTTAGACAAAGATAAAGGAAATATTGAAAGGAAGACATTTGGATGACATTCAGGACATCAAGGTAATATGATGACAGCTCTGATGTCCATTCCAGAAAGAGTTCCAAAATTGCTTTCAAGGGTAGACTAGGCCCTGGCGTTGGTGCATAGCTTCCCAAGTGGAATACTTGGAAGGTGACCACAGTGATATTCAGCAATGAGGTAAGTGGCACTTTTTCTAGGATGAGTTTGCAAACTTAAATTGTCCTATAATCACAGAATCACTTTTGATAATCCTAGAGATATCCTGGCAGATGGGGGGAAATGCTCATAAGAGAAAGTAAATTACAGAAACTGGGTGAGTCTGGAATTATAGATAAAATTCTAGAACATATTATTGTAAGTGGGTTGTGAACAAGCAGGAAGTGGTTCTCACAGGTAGCCAGGGATACCTCACAATGAGGAAGTCATATGACCTCACTCCTTTCCTAAAGCGGGGGAACTCAGTGACTTGAATGAAGACATGGTACATTTGGCTCAAGGTCAAGAGGCTTTGTTCCCAAGAGTGATTTGCAAGCTGTCCAAGATATGAACTCTTAACAAAAGTTTTGGCAGAGCTGGGAGCAGTGGGTCCTACAAGTAAAGGGAGAGGAGGGTTTCTGAACAAATATCTAGTATTGTCCATGGCTGGCTTGTACATGTCCATCTTGGGGAAACATGAGGGAGGCGTTAGCTGTGTTAAAAGGATCAGAGCTGGGTGGACACCCACAAGAAATTTAACAGTTTCTTTTAGAGCAGATGATAAGATAGGAGGGTGCTATCATGAATGGCGGTAAAGGTAACCTTTGTCATCATCACTGTCATCATCAAGATAGCAGCTAACCATTTTGGGGCAAGCTTACTATTTTGCTAAAAACAGTTCGGAAAGACTGACATTTTCAAAACCACTCTATAAAGAAAGAACTATTATTATCCCTTTTTACAGATGAGACAATTAGGGCACAGAGAGACTGAGTAACTGTTCAAGGTCATAGAACTAAAAGGGGGAAAAGCTGGTATTCAGTTTTGGCTTCAGAACCTGCTCTTGGGATCAGTTAGAAAAACACATGAACTGAAGTACTGAGTGATACATGGATTTCAATCTCAAAGGAAGTCTCGAGAGATATGCCCCCAGGTTCTCAATTTAGTGCTGTCTTGTTGAACATTTTTAAAACTGACAGGCATAAGGAAATGAAAAGATTGTTTATAAAATCAAGAATGACACAGGGCTGGCTGAGGGGCACATTGGTTAAGAACTGGCTTGGGATGCCAGAGGGCCCTGGTTCAGATCCCACATATGAAGGCCAGTGACACTGCCCTCTGCAGCTAAGATGGTGAACAACAGCTCAACCTAGAGCTGGGCTGCCATGAGTCACTGGCGACGGTGTAGGCTGCAGTCCCTTGCTGCAGTGGGTGGCCATAAGCTACCATGTGTAGCCAGCGTGAGCAGCCAGCAGCCACCGTGAGCGGCCGTCCAGAGGCCGGCGACTGATCTGCCTCACCTGGAAAGAGCACAATGATGGTGCCAGATTGGGCCAGTGAAGCAACATCCTCCACAACTAGACTGAAGAACAAAACAATAGCAACTTGTCTGTTCCCCCTTCCCCAATTCCCCAATAAAATCTTAAAAAAAGAAAAAAAAAGAATGACACAGAATTTGGAGGGATACGTAAGATTTTTGATGACAGAACGAGAATTCAAAAATATCTCAATAGACTACAATGATGACCTAAAAGTGACATTAAATTTAACAGGTACATAGGAGATCTTGAACTTGAGGTAAAAAGAAATCTCTACAAATACAGCACAACCAAGAGTGGGCTAATTTCAACTATTATTTCTCCTTGCAATGGTTCCTTACCCGTTAGAGCCAGCCAGTGGCCACGTCCTACAAATTCACCTCCTTAATGTCCCCTGTTCTGTCCCTACCTGCCACTTCCCCTGCCTCTCCTCTAACTCAGGCCCTCATCGCCTCTCTCATCTACGTCCACACTCTTGCCTGTCCAATCCATCTGACACAGAGCTCAGAAAATCTCGCTAGAGCACAGGTCTGCACCTGGTACCCAGTTTACTCTCAGTCAGTGGCTCCCCACTACCTCATTCAGGCCAGGCCCTTGAGCCTGGCATTCAAGGTCCTCCACCATTTTGGTTCAACATTCACCTTCTGCTTTTCCTTTTCCAACTGTTCCGCACCTCCTGACATCATTTTGGTTCCTTCCTTCAGCTCTGGAACCCTAAACTCTGTCTAAGTCCTCCTCACTCTTCACAAGGCCTCCTTCACATCCTTCATCAAGGCCTTCTTGTCCTCCTTCGGCGATTCCTTCCTCCTGGAGCACCTTACCATATTTTCTGTCATAAACTAATGCTGTGGGTAAATATGTGTCCTATTTCTTTGTCCCCTATTTCTTTTTCTATCCTCTACCAAGAATGCAAGCTCATGAAACCATAGAACCTGTGACTGATTGGATTCTTTATCCCCACACACTCATAGTGTTTTGGGTCCAGTAAATGTTCAATCAGTAGCTGACAAATGCAATGATAGGATGTAACAGGAGGTGCTGTGTCCAGCCCTGGGTCCTGCACCAGGGAGGTAATGGTTTTGCTGAAGTACAAAGGGCACACCTGGAACATGAGGCTCAGCTGGATGTGCCTTTCTAAGACAGGCCCTGCCAGGCTAATGGGCAACAGAGAAGGAAGATTGGGATGGTTTATAGACCCAAGACATATCAGCAACTAGGACTGTTCAGTCTAAGGGGGGAAAAAAGACTAGATGGACCGTGATAGCTATCGTCACATATTCGAAAGGCTTTCATGTAGAAGATTAAACTCATTTGGAATTACTGCAAAAAAAAAAAATCAATGTGTCCAATGGACAGGGGAACACCATTTCAAAGCAAGAAATTGTTCAACAATGACCAGTCTGCTTTGTGGAGGTAGCAAGCTTCCCATCACTTGACACGTGGAGAGGTAGGACGATAAATGATGAGAAAAATGTCTCCTTTGATTTCAAGCTATTTGAAATTTCTGTGGCACAGAAATTCCAGTCTTAGACGGCTACCCATGAGTAGTGGCTTTTACATTTTTATTTGTGTATCCCTTAAAGGAATTTTGAAAAATGATATTCTCCTTCCCACATTTAAAAATTGATATTTAATATTTTTCAACGTGAATTTAAATGGTAGCAAAAGATACATTTTTTGGGCACATTATAAATAGTGACACTTTAAAATCATTATTTTAAGTGTACCCAATGGAATCTCAATAGCATTATACATTTAAAATATATATATATAAATAAGCTCTTCTTTGACAGTTGGATATTTTTCATTTTTGTCTTTGAATTATTATTTTTATCTTAGTTCCTCACTGAATTTTATCCATTAGGAATATATATATATATATATGTATATATATATATATATATATGTATATATATATATATATACATATATATATATGCTTGAAAGTATTTTATTGAATACTCTATTATAGTTTCCTGCCAAAAATTGTCTGTACAAATTAAAGTCTAAACAATTTTTAAGATTTTCTATTATGTTGATAACATAATTATTGATGCTATGTATGATTTAAGCCTAAATATAATTTTTTATGAATCATTTTTGAACAAAAAAAAGTCAACTATTATTGGGAGAGCATCTGTCAGTGAGGTGGTTGGGTTTCTTTTCTTAATTGGTTGATGTAACTGTGAATAAATATTACTTAGTGCTGAAATAAAGGAGGCTAAGCCTTCATCTAAGTTAATGCCAGATTCATCTTTCCTAACCACTGCTTCCTGCCACACTTATAATGATGCCTTATCATCTACTATACAACATCTAAATTTTCAAGTCTTATTTTTTAAGACCCTTCGTTATTTGGTCTTACTTTTCCTATTAAATATTATCTACTATTACCTTCTGCTAGGAAGTCTGTTCCATTCAAACTTCCTCATTTTCCCCTCTGACTATCAGACAAGTATGTCTGCACTTTCCCTCCATCCCTGTGATGCCCTCGATCATTCTTTGTACCTCCCTCAATCTCATTCCTCTTTCTGAGGTGCGGCACATAGCTCCCCGTCTGGGAAATCTTCCTGGACTCCAATCACTCTTTCTCTCTTGCATGTTGTTTCCTCTGCTCTGACATTCTGTACTGTACAAATAGTACCTGATTATGTACTGTGCTTTACCTATGTATACTTAATTACATACCACATAAAATTTAGTATTTTATTATACACTCCTTTTCTCCTTTAATTGTTTCAGGTCTTGTCAACCAGACCATAATTTGTTCCTATTATTAGCTTTTTATGAGAAGTGCTGTGAACTTTTCCGCGAGCTCAAAGAGATTTTTGAACCCAGAGAAAAGATATCAGAGGGAAAACTAAAGGTTTTCAAGTTCAGAACAATGGTTTTCCATTTCCACTGATGCTGAAAACAGTGTGTCTTTTCATAACAGTAGGAAGGCTATAGCTCAAACAACAGGAGGAATACATTTGTAAGAAGCAAGAATAAATCGTATTACAGATTATTAACAGTTACTAAGAGTTTGAAATTGCTTTCCTTTAAGGATCTTTTAGAATCACATGATGGGCTATTCAAGATCTACAATTTCCTCAAGGAAGTCAGAGCTTATGATTCTAGGCTTTCATGAAAATCAAGGCTGACACTTCATCTAACCCCCCCCCCCGATGGCCATCCAAAGCGGCTCTGTCCCTTTGCCTCTTTCTTTCCCTCTCTCAGTGGTTATGACTACAGAAGCATCTAGGAGACGATTTCTGTGGCACATATTCTCATCAGGCCCTTTGACAAACTCAAGGATGCTCCTTTTCTATAGAGTTGGGTGATGAAGGCAATATCACCAAGCAGGACAATCGTCAGGTTCTAAAGACGCTTTGCTTAGCTCCCGACAGAAGCTCTACCTGTAGGCCGCGGTGCAGGTGTCCTTATACTCCTGGAGCTTCACACACACCATGTTGAGGAACTGATCCGAGTACGCACTCAAGTCATGCATCAGGTTCAGGAGGTCTTGCACTGTCTTCTCCACTATGATTGTGCTCTGGGAAGGGACGCAGAGAGAGAGAGAGGACACGGAAACTCATGAGTATTTTTCACTGATGTAATGTGTACGACAAGGATGGACAACTACAAGGAGGCGATCGTTTAAGACACTTGAGCTCTCCTGGGAGGATGCGACATTTAAAAATACTGATTAAAAATGACAACAGAGTAAGTATCTTCCACAGGGCTGGCCTCCCAAAAGACCTGAGAAAGTGTTTACTGGGGAAGGACAGAGGACAGGGATTTTCAAATTGATTTCATGGAATTCTGAGCATCCACAAGACATCGCTGTGGCTTTTCAGAAGGAGAATACACATTCAATTGGGGCCCGCTGTATCACCTTCAGGGCTCTATTTTGAGGCAAGGGACCTATGACAGGCAGCACAAAAAAGAAAGCCTCCCAAGAGTTGTTTTACAAGTTTCAAAACCGTCAATCTATTAAGAATAACAACTAGCATTTGCATTGTGCCTTACAGCTTGTAGAATGTTTTCACATACACAGCATATGTTATTTCCCTCGAGACTCAGAGGATAATCAAGAACATTTACTGGGCTCTTATATGTGCAAAGTATAGTGCTAGGCGTGCTACCTGCATTACCTCATTTAATCCTCTCAACCCTCCTAGCCCAAGGTGAATCCTGGAACCACCCCCAGTTTAAAGATGAAACAGGCTTAGAAAATGGAAGTCACCAAAGAGGGCTCCAGGCTTTGCTCTCTTAACTCCACCATTCTGTCTCTGGGCTAGACCTTAGCTCTGTCTGCGGCCCAATTACTTTCTCATGAAATCACAGTATTTCCTATTGTAGTTGCCACTGTAGGGGCAGTGTCCAAACAGACTCAGATGTCCTTTAGTAATGAATTAGAGCAATCTCCACGGGAAAAAAATGAGCCCGTCTTACAGCTAGAGTGCAAGGGTACGTACTGTGCAGCAAATTGGCGCTGCACCTGAAAAGAGGCATATTTAGTCAACGCTTCATCTTTAAGAAAAGGCTGAGTTGTTGAATCATTCATTCATGCCTCTTTCAAAAGGAGCAGAATTACACTAGAGTAAATATTCATCACCTGCTCAGCAGCTTGGAATGCTATGGTCAATAAATGATTTGGTGAGTCCGTGTTTATTTACATGGAGTTACCTAAGCTACAGTAGACTTAGCCATACAAGTAAACATTAAAAACAATAATTTTTTTCCAGTCTGACAGTGACCCATAAAAGAATCAGAGGCATTTTATTATGCTTAAATGCAGACTATGGGGTACAGGGTTTTGGTTAATTTTTTTTTCTCCCCAAAATAAAAAAGTACAAAGGACAAAAATGGACAGCTTTTCTCAACACAGTGGAGGATCAGCTTGAGTTAGCGTTTACATATGTATGGTCACTCAAGATTACTTGCTTGTAGAGGTTTCTCATCTTCTTTCCCTGTCTTCCCTTCTCACCACTGCCCCAAAATAAAACAATCAGAAGGCAAAAAGGAAGGAATCGTTATATTCTGCAAGGCAAACCAAATTACAGTCTCTGTAGACTCCCCACAAGTTCAACTTCCTTTTCTGTATTGATTTTAAGATTAAAACACTGCCGCTTCACCCTGATCCATAATCCCCTTTCTCTGTAGTTGTGTGTGAGTGACAGGAATTGATTGTGCTCAGCTACATGTCCCCATGCTGCTGAGAAGAATTGAAAATCCTCGTCCTGATTTGGAACACAGGATACCCTACAGCATGTAGACAGCCATTAATAAAGGAGAGTGGAGTTCAGCCATCCCAGCCAAGCCCATTTGAAACCTAAAACACCACAAGAAGATGGGCACGGGGAGATTGCTCAGACTGAGAGAAGGGCCTGGGTCCACTCCTCATTGTGCTATTGATAATCGACTCCGGGGCAGGTCTCGGTAACCTCTTCCTTGCTAATGACCCAATTTAGCCTTCTAATAACCAAGGATACTCTGATGGCTCCTGTCATCTACTGGCACTCATCACTCAGGTATCCGAGTGCTGCCCTGGTGCTTTGATGCTTAGGAAATCAAGTCCTGTGTAAGCGTTTTAGGTCGTCCCAGGTGTGTGCCTGGTCTTCCTGGTTATTGGCCTCTCCAAAGCAAGGCTGGCTTTCCTCTCTTCCTTTTGTCCATCTCCCGTCCTTCCCTTCTCCCACTTGTTTATAATTTCGCAGGATCTTCAGGATAATACTACTGATAAAAGAAACAGTTGTAATAACGCTCATACACGTACATAAACCTCTCTGAATGTCATATACGCATATGTGAGGGGTGCTGACACAGACACCTTTGCACTTTGAAATCTCTTTGGGTGGATTCGGTTTGGTCTGCGTTTGTTTTATCCACAGTGCTTTCAGGTGACTGCAACTGTTCTGATGGCCCTGGGAGAGAAAGGGGGGACTGTGAGCATTGAGGAATACCCCTTGGAGAAAACAACAGTTATAGGGCAAACAGGAAGTACCTGCGGGGAATGATTAGAATGCGGGTTTAATTTGAATGGCTGGGCTCCATAAAGGGCCTCTGTGATGCTATATGATTACCTACAATTTTCCAGCTATTTGGTTGGTTTACCTTGTCATAGTAGCACTCTGGATAATCAATAACTACATTCTCTTCAAGGAAAATGACACTGTAGTTTGCCAAATGATGGGTATTTTTACAAGGGATAAAAAGTTCCCATTTTTCAAGAATTTATAACAATTTCCAAATCAGTGGCTCTGACAGATAAATGTGGAAAATATCAAATTTCTAACCAAGTCAATTCTGTTTTTATTTATATGGTCTCTTTGGTATCACAAATGACTCATTGATTCATTATTAATTTGGGGATTTGCCAATGTCAAATATAATGACTTCTAATAAGTAAAACCCTGGTTTGATTCATTATAATTTCTATTCAAAAGATCACACATGATTGATATTTGTTTAGAAACAATGCAATTCTCATTTCTTGCAACTTATTACCAGGTAATAAAGTCTGGGCATGACATGAAAAATGAGAAAAGGAACAAGAAAATCCCAGAATAGAATAGCTGATGCAATTAAAAAGCCATTGCTATGAAAAATAAACAACTAAAGTTTATTACAGAGATCCACCAGCAACCTAAAATACAAAGAGAGTGTGTGAGGGCCAGCTCTCTGGTTCTGCACTTTGAAAAAGTTTAATGAACGAACACATGAACGAATGAATGAATGAAGATGGTTGGACCCTTGAGGCCTTGTCCACAGTTTGTCAAAATAGGGCTCTGCAGTATGATACTGATATTAATATTATGGAAAATTGGCTCTGAGTTCAAATAATTTAACAAACGCTGAGTTAAAGAAAACCGAACTGGCTTCTTCACTGAAAGATTTTGAAAACTTTTAACATGCTAATGTCATTGCAAATCTTAAAGAGGGGAATGTAGAATTCAATCTTCCCCTAACAATTTAAGTAAAGAAAACATTTTTCATAGCATACCTTTTCACATCTAATGGAACAGTGTTTCCAGTACATGGTTTGGGAACAACACTCCCCCTGGTTCTCTGGTCATACTGATGACACTAGGCCCAAAGAACATGCTTGGGGACACTTAGGAGCTGTGGTAGGAAGTGTGAGAACCCAGGTCTCTTTCTTCTCAGCCCATGCCTTTCACACGCCTAGCCTTTTAAGCTCTAGCTCCTCCCACCTTTCCAGCCCTCTCTCCAGCTGCACTGCGCATGCCCACCCATGCTCGGGCCACACTAAATTACTTCCTGCCTCTGTGCCTTCAAGATTCACAACTTCTGTGCCTGGGATGCCCTTTCTAGCTCTTGCCTTTCATCCTTGAAGAGTCAGCTCAAGGGTCACCTGCTCTGATGTAAATGCCCCCCTTCTGTGCTATCAGAACACCCTGGCATAATTTTAGCTCAAGTCCCAAAATGGGTGTGGCGACCTCTGGTTCACTTGTCTGTTTCTCCCACGAGACTGAAAGTTCCTTTTGACCCGTGATCATACCGTCGTATCTCTAATAGCGAACTAGTAAGGCACCTGGCATGTTGTGGATGCTCGATAAATGTTTATCAGGTGAACTGATGATGCAAATACAAAGCACAAAGTCAGGGTGAAAACACAGGTTTAGAGGATAATTATAACGCCAAATAGTGGCTTAAAAGTCTGATTTGCTGAGGTGGAGCCAGACCACAGCCTCTCCATTACTATATCACTGTATCTTAATTTCCAAGGTTCTAAGACTGAACCTTGTCACTAAAGGTCTTAGATTTTTTTTTTTACAAAAATATCCTAATTTCATCTGATTCTAGTCTTTTCTATAATAGCAATCTAATATATATATATGTGCAATTAAATGTGCTAATGATGAAGTTTTAAGACAAATAAATTAATTCTCAATTCAGAAAAAAAAAAGGCAAAAAACCTTTAGTTTGGACCCTGCAGACTCTGTATTTGTGCTGTTTTAGCCCCTGGAGCAGGGATGGTTCAGAGATGCTGCAAAGAACCTAGGGTTCCGGGAAATCGCTTCAGAAAGAATTTCAAAGACAACAAAAGATAAATCATTTATCACTTGAGACACACCCCACCAACACCACACACACACACACACACACACACACACACACACACCAGCAACTGTGAAGGCAGGGGGCTATGTGAATGGTGATGACACTAATGTTTCTGTTTATTTGGATTCACTCAACTACACTTCAGTAAAGCCTGCCATACCATACTGTCCTTACAATTACTGTCAGCTCCAAGTTGTTGCTGGCTGTAAACACTGATAACCGTGGGCTACGGTGGGGGTCACTTTGTAGTGTATACAAATGTCCTATTATAATGTTGCGTACCTGGAAATTATATAACGATACCAATTTTACCTCAATTACAAAAAAGAAGTGGTAACTGCAACAATGACAGTAATGACAGAAGCCAGAAGGAAATCTGCTTCCTGTTTTTTAATCTATATTTTGATTTTTGTGATGCTGAGAATTTCTGAATGTGTTTGCTGTTTTAATGAGCCAGCTGGTGAGAGGCTGTGTAACCAGGCGTTGGAGCTGAGGAACCCGACACCTCTCTCCTCCATGTCACCGTCCACCTCACAAGCAGAGGGCCCTTTAAAAAGTTGTATCTCCCACAGACATGAGTGCTTGTGCCCATCAAAAGACATGAACACAATATGCAGAGCAGTTTTATTTGTAATAGCTTAAAAACAACAACAACAAAAAAACGCCCTTTGTGTCCATCAACAGTTGACTAGGCAAATAGGTTGCTGTCTATTCACACAATGGAATACTGCACAGAAATGAAAATGGTGGACGACTGTGACACGTGACCACATGGACGCATCTCAGTCCACATGCTGAGTGAAGGCGGTCGGGCAGAGAGCAGCACAACTGTATGGTTATTGTTGTAGTTCAAAAAAAAAAGGGGGGAAAGCATTGTCTGTGACAGAAGCCAGAATAGCGGCCACCTTAGAGGAGTTAGTCCTGACTGGGGGGAGAGAACCTTCCAGGTTCTGGACATACCTTGTTGGGTAGCTGTCGCGTGAGTAAAAAAATACGTAAAAATTCTTCACACTTAAGGTTTGTGTGTATCACAGTATGGAAGTTTGCACATCAGGAGAAAAAAAATTTAAAGTTATATCTGATTGTGTCTCTCACCGGCTTACAGTGCTTTAGTGCCTGAGGCCCCACACTCATGAAGCCCTCATGACATGGCTTCTGTGTACCCTCCAGCCCCATCGGCTACCACTTCCCCTTGTCTCTCTAAGGTCTGGCATACGGGGCTTCTTCAGTATTTATTCCCATGTCAGCAGGGCCTTCACTTGCCTGAAAAGTTGTCCCGTGTCTTCCTTTCCTAGAGTATTATCTTTCAGGTCTCAGCTAAAAACTCCTTTCTGTGGGACAACTCTCCATAACCCCCCTTAGGTCCTCTTGTTAGAAACGCCTAGAACATCCCCTACCCCTTTGGCTCTCTTGTCTCTGGAGAGCCCAGAATGATACACCTTTGCTAGGGGAGAGGGGATGCTGACCTGTACTTGGTGGGTTGTTACATGTGTGCATGTTAAATCTCAATTTTGAACAACTTATGTCCAACCATTATATTGGGTTGTCAGAAAAGTCATGATATATTTTTTCTATGATTTTCATTGCAAAAATGCGTCACGACTTTTCCGACAACCCAATATAGATAGGCACCCCTTCAAAAACCTGGCTGAGATGCTGCCTGTAAGTGTGTAAATATTCTATTACAGTGGTTTTCACTTCTGGTATATTTTTAAACCATGAAGATGAGGCAGTATTGTCGGCGATACTACTACAGACCACTGGAAGAGAAGAGTTTAGAAGGATCAGAAGTTGTTTGGGAAAAGAGAAGGGAGCTTAAGTAATGCATTAAATAGATACATACTTATTAGGTCAATATTTTCTCTGTGCCAAATATCAGGGTAACTGCAGGAGATGAAAATCCCGGTGAGACAAGATCCCTGCCCTCCAGTGATCTGCGATGTCAGCAGGTGACAAACAAGTTCACAAATAAGGACAATAAAGTGTCATAGGTGCCATTCTGGGCATCTGTCTACAGTAGAGGCACAGAGGAGAAACGTGTGAATTGGGCTCGGGTGGAGGGGTGGGCGGAGTGGTGAGAAAGAGGAAGCTATGACGGAACCGAGTCCTGCAAGATCAATAGTGACTTGTAGATTGAAAAGATGGAAAAACAGGACTTGAGGTAGATGAAGCAGCATGAACGTTAAATAGCGTGAGATTCAGGGGATTGCAAGTGGTTCTCCATGGCTGGGGTAAAGGAAGGGAGCGTGCGTGTGCGTGCAGGTCAGGAGGGAGGCAGAAGCTAGATCCCGGAAGTCCCTTTATAACACGTACATATATACTCGTAGTACCTAAAATTTGAATATCCCTCTTTTCTCCTTCTCCAAGAAGAAAATACGACACATGAATCCAAGCTGAGGTTGCTAAACTAGGTGATCCACTCCAAGTATAGGAAGATAATTTCAAAAGGTTCCACTATTCAGAAAAGACAAATATACGACCAACAGGAAAATACATTCCAAGGCTGTCTTTGGCAGCCTAAGGAGTTAGGAAGAATTTATGAATAGGCTTCAAAACAAAGAAAATATAAGGTGAAAACTGGGGGTAGTCAGAAAAACTACATCCCTTTAGAGAGCACGTAAGTGATTATAAAATTTATTTGCCAATTTAAAACTTGGGAAAGGTCTGTGAAGTCAATTACTACTAATATTTTTTTTTAAATTTACGGTAGAATAAAATCTACACCTAACATATCTTATAAGCACAGCTGGCTGTTTACGAGGTTTATTTAGGGGGTTGTGATTTCATATTCAAAACACAACAAAACAAAACAGTAGGAAAAGGGAAAGAAGTATACAACGGTTGTGCATAATTAGGCTTTGAGATCCCAGGGGCAATCTTTGTTTCCCTCGCTAATACTAGGTAATAAAAGAAATATTTGTTGACTTACATACTTCATTTCAATTCCCCTTGATATGTAGTGGAACCCAGAGGGTGAGACTACATCAATGAAGAGGTACGCGCTAGCACTTGTGAGAAATATACTCAAGTCCACCCCACCCCCAATACACATAGCCACACACCACACACATTTCACACATAGTGCTACATGGTAAGGCGATATAAAAGTATAATAATAACATTAGCAGCTATAGCACTTCTTTTGTTCCAAGCAATATTCTTCGTTTCAAACATGTCTCTTTTCCCTGTAATGATAATCTAGTTGGGGTAATATGTTGAACAAGGAACACGTGATATTCCAAGAGAAGGTGCAAATAAGAGCAAAAGACAGTGCAGGGGAAGAGTGCAGGGTGGGGGCGGGGTGCTAAATTGGGCGCTGGAGGATGGGTGCGGTTTGGATGCACTGAGAGGAAGAGGCAGGGTATTTTTAGGCAAGAGAAATGGTGTGGGTCCAGAGTGAGCTGGTCTCCTGTAGCCAACAGACCAGTGTGTCTAAAGGAGGGGGTTGCTGTGGAGGAAGTGGAAGGGAAAGGGGTGACTGGATGGGGGGGGCCCGCTTGTGGATGGCCGGAAGGACAGGCCGAGGGTCTCCTCCTGCAGATGGAGAGAAGCCAGCGGTATATTAGGAAGTGGAGCTCAGAATCCTAATGCCAGAGCTGAAAGTGACCCTTGCTATCCACAGTCTAATTCTCCGGTTTTAAAGAAAGAAAAACAACTAAAGTAATCGTTCAAGGGCCTGTCAAAGACACAGCTAAGTTTATGATTCTCCAAAATTAAGATCCAGCTCCCTCGGGCCAAAGCTGATGATTAGAGCATCAAACGGAATAAATTACTGTAGGTGATTATATCTGTTGAAAAATATGAAAAATCAATGCAGAGAGCAAGCCAGAAAAAGACTCATTTGTCACCATTTGAGGTGACTATTAAAACAAATTCTTCTTTGAAAATTGATAGAGAGAATTATGCATTTACTCTGTCTTTCCAGTAGGGTCTCTCCTTTGGGATTACCCAAAAGTGAAAGTTCTGCTTTAAGGAAGAACGCCAACGAAGAAATACAGGGGAAGTAACAGAATTAGAACGTCATTTTGCAGCCCCTAATAGAACAAGTGATTCAGGTAAAGATTATCAATTGGTACTCAAACAAATAGATGAAATGTGACAGGAAAATGAACATTTTGGTAGCAACCAAGTTATACCAGACAGAATACTGTCTGGTTCTGTGAGAGAAATTGTAACAGAGGGATTAGAGGGTCATGACTCTCGTCCAGGGGTCAGTCTTAGCATCGCTAACGTTAGAAGCCAGCTCGTATAGGTCTGCAGATGTCATGGAATATAAAATATAGCATAATCTACGGTATATGCTTACTAAAAACATTTACCCACAGCAAGGCACATTACAATCAAATTACTGAAAACCAGTGATAAATAGAAAAATCTTAGAAACAGCAAGAGAAAAAAAAATAAATGAGGTTTGAAAGGGAGAATGGACTCAGGCCTTTTGGTTTCCATTTCAAATGTTCTCTTTACCACCCTGGGGCTGTGCCCTCTCCTGTGGAAAATGCTGTTTGATGAAGATGGACGCGGGCTGACATATGGGGGTGGGCTAGAGACATGCGAGTTCACAGCAAGGAGGCTGACAGAGGCCCCCACAGTGGTCAGGGTGGCTTGGACAGTGGTGATGGGGAAAAGAGGTGACAGGAAAAAAGAGCAAGGGCAAAGAAAAAAAACAAACAAACAAGAAAGCAAAGTATGATAAAAGCTAAGGGAGAAAAGTTTCAAGGAAAATGGCTAGGTGAGGGCATCAAACTTTTCAGAAACAAACCAGACACCCACAAAATCCTCCAAGGAGGAAAGAAGAACCCCAATGGAGGACTTAGGTCAGGTAAGAGTGTCCCCTGGAATTTTATTTCCCAGGTGTGTATTTCTAAATATTTTCTTTCTGCTCAAGGGGCCCAATATTATTCCATGCTCTATAGTCCAGTTGTTGACACATTAAAAAAATCCTTTACTCTTGTCAATGTAAATGGTTTTTCTAAAGGTAATTTGCTCACAGAGAAAGTACTAAAGGAAGCAGCATAAATGTTAAAAGGCATGAAAAAGAACAAACATAGATGAGTTTATAGAAAACAGAGAGGAATTCGAAGATAACCAAATTCTAGCCCTTAGGTGACTTGATTGGTAAAGGTAAAATATTCAAGTACCCTTGTTGCCGTTCTCTTATACTGGATATACCTGTAAATACAAATATAATTTATATTGTAATATAAATGTGAATGTTAACATAAGCGCCCTATCTATCATTCATCTGCCAATCTCTCCCATATTTGCTGAGCACCTACTATGTGCCAGACACTACCACTATGCTACACGCTGGGGATAGTTGTTACTATAATGAAGTGTGTCATATAGTTGAGGTCTAAGTGCTTTATATGCGCTATCTCATTTGACTCCATATAAATCTTATTTTAACCATCTATAAGGTGGGTACAGTTATCTCTAGTCTACAGTTGAGGAAGTGAAGCAGTAAGAGATGAGCGAGTTGTCCAAGGTCACATAAATAGGAAGTTTTAGTTCCAGCCAGGATTTGAACTCCGGCGACCTGCAGCTTTGGTTGCTTCCAATGAACACACAGAAACGTAAGTGATGAGTTAGTCTTCTGAGGCAGTCCAGGGTGCCAGGAGCAGCAAGCCAAGGCCACAGGGGACTGACTATGGAAGGTCACTGTGACCTTGCCATTCAGGTGACAGTTTCAGTGGCCCGGTGGGTGAGGCAGAAGCAGGTTTCCAGGAAGCTGTGAAAGGCCTGGAGAGGGCCGAGAGAGACACTTATTGGAGACATTTGCCAGTGAAAGGAAGGTGTGAAGTAACTCAGCAGGTAGACAGGATGTCCTCAGGAAAGGACGTCCTCAGGAAAGGGAAGGAACACTGGCCCCCCTGCTGCTCACTAGGCTGTTCTAAGGGTCTGCCTTCCACAGACACAGGCCACTCCAGTGCCAGCAGCCAAGAGGCTCTGGAGCGACAGTTTTATACCAGCGAGTGCTCTTCGCGCCTCACAATTTCCTGCTACGCTGGCCTCCTCATTTACCCACGAGTGACGCCGAAGACAAAACCATCGGTCCTAAGGACACAAGATGGCCGTACAGACTCAGGCTAATGGTTCAAACTTTCTTGAACGACTTTTCCTGAAATGATGTTTTCACATACTTTTCCATGCCCTGCTGACAATACCAGCACAGCGTTTTCTCACACTTTTTTTCCTGGGCACTCCGAGGACTTCACAAATATCCCAATCAATATCGCCACAGATTGTGAGAACGTGGAAGTCATGACCATCCCTATATTTTAGCAAGTCTAACACTTGGCGCGGTTTCAGGGAACAAGTACAACTCTTAGAAAGAGGTTTCTAAAGCACTCCAGGACACCAAGCTGCCACCAAAGGTGACCTCCGGTGCCGGCATCTTTCTATTTCTCAGATTCTCAGCCCGCTCGGACGGGGTTCTCTCATGTCACCAAGCATCTGTATTCACAGAAACTCTTCTCCTGGTGGAGCAGCTTCACTCATGCGTTTTATGTGATGACTACGTCCTTTTCAAGATTACACATCCTTTGTCACTCCGTTGAATGCCAACGAAAACACAAATCCGGAAATTCACAGAGCAGAACCTTTGCAGTGCTTCCTGTTTGCCGGCAGAGGCTCGGCGTCTTCAGCAGGAGGCCCCACTGGCCCACGCTGGGGCACACGACTCATTAGGGAAGAGCTACGATGTATAAATCAACACGTCAGACGAGGGAGTCCGGCCCGACCCAGTGGGAGACGCGTCCGACGCGCACATTTGTTCCACTCCGTGCAGGCTCGCCTGTCTTTGGGGGCTCCCACCATATCATAATCAATTATGCTGACAAGTTACCCTGCAAACTGTTTCAGCCTCAGTTACTCAAGCACCTCAGAGGGGAGAGCTGGAGCCCTCGAAGGAGGCGAATGGGCAGGGAGCTTGGCTTCCAGGAAAACAGAACATATGGACCTGTTTGGGGGAGACAGAGTTCAAGCAAGCACGCACACGCCAGGGGAAAAAACCGTTCAAGGGCAGAGCTACAGCTCAGCTGGGCCGCGTACTGGGAGAGCCCATAACACTGTAGAAGAACTAATGCATTTTAAAAAGTCGACCTTGTTCTTGACAAAACTGGTTGTTGTAAACCTAGCCTTCCGGCTCATTCTAGGAACAAAAGTAACAACTTCATATGACCTTTGCATGCTGAGAAAAACAGTAAGCGCCCCTGGGCAAAAATCAAGCGACGAGTGAACAGGAGACCTGGCTCCCAACATGCTTTTAACACTGGTTGCCTTTGGGATATTGAATAAATTTACTCTCCCCTCTTCACTCGCGAGGGGTGTGATATTCTTCGTGAGCCACGGGTGCTATCTCCAGCCTGCTCACCACAGAGCCCACCAGGGCTTTACCTCATGGTTCCCAGTTTAGGAGACAAGCGGTCACCTTACCTTTCCTAGATTTTAGCTATAAAAGCGCATTATTTGTGAAGAGCGAGGCCTGTATGAGATCAGAGATTACCATCATGCATTGTGGTGAACTAAACTCAGACGCATCCTGCTCAAGTTTGTGTGAAAGGAACAGTAACAGAGCCACCCACACGGTGCCCAGGAAAGCAGCATTTTTCCTTAGTTCAAGGTGAGTTAGTGGTTAAAAATTGGAATATTGCAGCTTTGATGTATTTCTTTCTGAGACAATCTCGTCACACAGGAAATACCCACGCTGCTAGGAAGGAGACAGCCAACACATTACAATAATTTCCAGACTTCAGGATTTTACCACCCAGGAAAAAAGAAATGGACTGACACACATCTAACTTTTAATGTTGCCAAGTTATGATGCTTTAAAAAAAACCACAAGAGCAGATCACCTAAAATACCACTGACTTTACACAAATATGACAAAGGAATGGATATTTCAACACCAAAAAATAGGAGGAGAATGAGAAAAACAGGACAGTCCTTCCCGAGAAAGTAGACTGGCCAGTGCACGCGTAAGTGTGTGTGCGTGTACACACATCGTGCACACACACACACCCTATCACGCTGACCTTACTTTACCCATTTTCTATGGACCCCATGTTGGGCTGGCTGGCCCAGGTTGGCGGACTGGTCTTTGGAGACAGCTGCTCTAGGACAGAGTACGCGTTTTGCTGGTCACTATGCCTGATGAGACACGTATGCCAAAGAACAACGTTCAACAGTTGGGATTGTTTTCAATATTGGGGTGGGGTGGGAGGTTTTTGCTTTGAAATGAGACATTGTCATTCCACCAAACAAGAGCTTCTTATTTATCTTGGAGTCTCTTACTGGACTAAGGAGGAGAACAGAGACAGGCTTTTATGTTTTAAAAAGTAGAAGAAATTAAGTACACAAAGATTCAGCATAACAATTTTATCTCTGGGTTGTAAGTATAAAATTTTTTAAAATACACAATGAATGCAAAACTCAAAAGTATGCAATGGAATCATAAAATTGTTCAACGGCCTCCCACTGTGGTAACTTAGGAGGCATGTTAAGAACATGCAGATATGATTTGGAAAGAGAACCCTGTAATGATTCATAAAATTGCCACAGTTCCCATGCAACTGAAAACAATAGAACCCACTGCCAAATGCAGACAGGGCGTTCAAATCATTTTAATGTTTTCTCATTCTTTTCTTTTAAACTCTCAGCTCCTTTTATCACTAAGGTTTTTTTTTTTTTTAAATGAAAAGTAGAATGTCCCTGCTGTCCATTTTCTACTTTTATTGCTTCCCTTTTGTTCTAAAAATGAGGGTAAAATTAAGTGCTTAGATCACTAGAGATTTCCAGATGGTCAGACAAATGAGTACTGTGGCTCCTGGGTTTGCTTTTTTCCATAGATATGGACATGCGTCTCGCACGCGGTCTCCATGGCTCTTGTTCAAACAAATTTGATTGAGCCTAAGTACCTTCAGGATGTGACAATCACATTTCTGCCTCGGATGAGGATCAACATTGGTTTAATTGCTTAAGTCAAAATGGAAATTTTCTATGCATTTATAAAGTGTCCCTTTGCTTTTCTGGTCTATAAATATTTGCAATAAAATATAAAAGTTTATCTTATATACATTTTATTCTTTGCAGGTTATTCTGAAATATAACTATTTCTCTTGTTATTTATGTGTCACCTTCCTCATCGCCACCCTTCCTTGGGTTTCTTTCATTAACCCTTCCCTAGTTCCACAGCTACTATTCCTCTGTCAGAATGCCAGGCCACGCCTACCTCGTCTTTAAAATTTTTTTTTTTTTGTCAGTTTCAGGTGTACAGAACAATGCAGTAGTTATCCTTTTCACCCTTCACACAGAAACAACCTCCCTTCCCACTACCTCCTCTTTTATTTTCATGTGTTCCTTTTGCTGTTCTCCTATCTGTCTTGAACGCTCTACTTCCTAATAAGCCTGTAGATTAGGACTGGATAACAACTGGAGTATTTATTTTATTATTAATTAAATATCCACATTTTGCTTACTATATACGCCAGGCATTATTCTAGGTGCATTAAAATTATTAACTCATTTAATACCCATAATAACTCCATGTGGTAGATACTATTATCTCCACGTGGCAGATGATAACACTGAGGCATATAAAGCTTAGTCACATGCCAAGGTAACGCAACGGGCGAAGTGGCGCCAATGAAAAGCTCCTAGGGCTGGCACCAGAGCCCTTGCTCTTAAATAAAGAGGAGGAGGAAGGAGAAGGGGACAGGAGATGGGACACAGAGGGAGAAAGAAAGAAATCAAATGACTGACTCAGTGGGGATGCGAAGGGTGTAGGGAAGGGCAGCTTAGGAGTAGCCACGGATCCACTGTGAAAATCTGAGCTTGGTGGGCACTGGGACAGTGGCACCAAGGAATGTAAGGCAGGCAGGACCACGTTAGAGGAGGTAGTTAATGGGGCTCAAGAGCATGAGTGCCTGGAGTGTTGGCAGAAGTAGAAGAGCACAGGGTGATGGGAATGTGCCGGTCAATGTATGACCGCTGGCTCTCCAGGGCGATGAGAGAGACACGATGTCTAATGTTTGCTGTGTCTGTTTGTGAATTCTCCCACCATGGCTGATTTCAAGCTACCCATGCAATGCCACTGAACTTACACTTGGGAGAAGATGCGCGGCCACGCACATGGTCATGTAATACTTCTAACATCGGCTGCGATGATGCACATAACCAAGAGCATAGATAATAGTAAAAGCTAGTAAATAGATAATAGTAAAAGTTAGTAAAATAATCAAGAAGGGATGAGTTTGAGTATTTATTACCTTTGTTTTGAATATTATATCACTTACTTTTTAACAATGGCTGGGTTTGATAACCAGCTCACAGAATTGCTGAAAATTTAACCACCAGCCACAGGGAGCCTGTAGGAGCCGGCACCTGCACACCACTGAGTATGGCTACCCATATGCATCTATTCTCAAGTAAGTGGGTGGCTGCTGGTCTGGAGACCTGATTTTCACCATGTCCGAAATTTGCCACAGCCAGGAAATAAATGCAGGAAGGGGGACAGAAACAGAAATGATAGAGCTTGTGAAGAACGGAATGCCCACTCTAATCTGATGAGTGGAGAAAGAGGGCGAAGGTGAAAAAGGGGGTTTGACAAGGCAAGTTCCCAGGACTGAGTCCCAGCTCTCTCAAATGCTATAGGCCACCAGTGGCCCCAAGTGAGCACCCCGTGCAAGCTTGCCCCCCATCCTCACACTCCCCAGGCGAGGTCTGGCATCTTCATTCTTTGCTCTGTGTAGACTCTTTCCTCATGGGCAACAAACAAGGAGGAGTAGAGGTTATCTCATGAAATGACAAGCTTTTAGGGGAACAGTAATGATAAACTGTGAACAAAGAAAACAAAATTCAGGAATTTAACGAACGCTATTTGTACATACATCTAGATGTGGCCCTGAGGAAATCTGCATGGAAAGCTCTGATACAGAGAGAAGAACAAGCAAATATCACACAGGGAACTAGCGATCTTTAGGGAAAGCCAGTCTGTTTCACTCACCAGGGTTTCTCCCAGAGTTAAGCAAATCTACATTCAGATTGTGCACAGTCTATATCGAGTCTAATACAATCATATTTAGTCAGTATTTTTTTCACTAAATGAGTTTCCATTATATTTGTTCCACGCGGTAACTGTCTTTGAAATTCTTGTCACTTGAATACAAAGGAACGCTTGTGCGTTTGTGAATTGAGAACTGTTTTTATGGAAAACTTTCCGCCTTTTGCTTTGTTGCTTAAGATTCCAGTAATATGTGAAAATTCATAAACTCACAAAGGAACGCACGTTTAAAATGTTTTACTTCTGGCTCTTCAGATAACCTGACTGGGTACAGTACAATACAGAATTTTATGTGTAAGGCACTTTTCAAATGCTTGCTGAATTTAAAAGATTAGTGCAAGATCCATCTGATTATGCCAAACTGCAAATAATGGGCTATGTGCTAATTGACACCTGAATATATAATTATAACTGGCAACCCTACATAGCAGAGCACCCGAGGTCAAAACATTAGCTAGTTTCCAGATCCCACAGGGCCAGCTGTGGGTTGGATTGGAAGTTAGTTAACAGACTTCTTACTTTCCTAATTGCAGAGAAGCAGCACAGCACTGAGCCTCAGGTTGCTTTGAGAAAACCAATGCTGATACTGAGGCTGTTTCCGTGTTATTGAATTCTGCCCGGCCTTCCCCAGCACCCCCTTTACTCAAGCAATAAGAATTTCCTGCCATAAAATTCTGGTCTAGAGCAGGGATTCTATTCTACCTTCCTGTTACAGATGATGTGGTGTGACTTGGATACAGAAAAACAGAATAACTATGTGTACTGAAGAATCTGTACCAACTAGTTTCCCCAGAATGACATGTAGAGAATATTCTTGAGCATCTGCTACGAGGAAAACACGGTGCTAAGGAGATGTGAACAAAGAAGGGGGTGGGACTGACCTTTATGAAATATCTCTAGGGCCGGCCGAATGGCTCAGTTGGTTCAGAGCTCGCTCAAGAGCACAAGCTCTGAGCAACAGCGGTTCGAGTCCTGGCCCGAGCTGAGCTGCTGCTGAGCTGCCAACAGGTGGCAGGATGGCTCAGCTAAAAAATAATAATAATAAAATAAATATCTCCTGTGTGTAGGGATTATGCTAAGCAGGGCCACACACTCCATCGCATTCTGCCCTTACACACTTCATTTTACAGAGAAGACAGGGAGCACCAGGAAGGTTGAATTCCTCGACCAAGGTAAGACAGTGAGTGGTGAGGCTGAGAGCTGCCCTCACACCAGCCGGGTTCCAATGGCCATGCTCTTTCCATTATATCACATGGTCCCGTAAATCCTGAATTCTCGGGCAATGCTTTGGCATAAAGGAGACTACAATCTAGTTTTGGCCTTCTTGAAAAGGATATAAAAGATATATACACAGAAACTTAGCTGCCCATACGAGGTATGCAAGAGTACTTTTCATCGTGGCCTGCAATGCTCTGGAAGGTTTTACAGACAACTGAGAACCTGAGTCGGGCCTACAGGGACGGTAGGTAGAAAAGCTGGACCTTAACGGCATAGGGAGGTAGGGAAGAGGGAGGTGGGTGCTCTCTATTCCTCCAGCTGCCTGGGGACAGGCAGGGTGAGGCCTTCCCAGTGAAGGTAAGAAAGACGTGCCTAGGGGAGGACTTACTTCTGGGTGAGAAAGCAGATTGAACACACACATCTATTCTGTCTCCCTCCCAAAGCCTCACTGAAAGGACAGAGAAGAGATTATTTTTTTTTCCCAAGACAGAAAGCTACAAGGATAAGGTGAACAGAAGGTGCAAGAGAAAAGCAACAAAATTCGGGAAGCAGATCAGAGTGGCACTTGCCTCTAACAGACGCAGGAAAGTGGAATCCTATGTCGCTAGCAGGGAAAGCCCAGATGCAACCTCGTCTCTGCTGGCGATTCCCGACAGCCCTGGGTACGCGTGGATGTGGGGGGACGGAGAGCAGTGGCTAATAGAAGGGTTCATAGGAAGTCTGTTTAAGAAGGAGTCAGGCCCCTTCCCTACTGGGTAACTGCCTCTCCTCCACTCTGCCAAAAAATCTGAAGGTTTACTCCCTGGGAAGAGTACAATAGAGGGTCTCTGACAGAGGAGACAGGATGAACAACTAGGGACGGGAGGGGAGACGGAAGGGGAGTTAACGGAATGCACGCACATCGGAAGCCAAGATTGCCCAGCCCTCCTCCATCTTCCCAATGGGGTTCCCGGATGCTGGCAGTGAGGCCTTCAGTCTCTAAACAGCAGATAAGAGCATCTTCCTCTGTGGAGTCTGGTCCGAGAAGAGTGACCTCAAGACACTAACATTAGAGGTTTCCCCAACAAATGGCGCAGTCAAGTCTTCGTGGTTCCATGGCCCCAGCCCAAGCCAGGCAGGGAGGTCAGAAGAATAAATAAAAGCCAAAGAGCTCTTGTGCTTCCTATTTGAAAACCAGAAAGGATCACTTTGAACCAAACTCCATCTAGAACTACGAGTGTTGAAAGTGTTATAATTTACTTATGAAAGAATATTCATGTTTTTTTGTTTTTGTTTTTTTGTTTTTACCTTCTGTGTTCCTGGCAACGATGCGATTACCAAATTGATGAAATAGGCTCAAATTCATGCTGGTTTAAACGAGGAGGCCATTAGCACACACGCTTTAAAGATCCCTTGGAAGCATGTAGTCAGATAACACACAGTACAGTGCGCAAGTAATCACCTTCCTTTAATTAAGTGAATCAATACACATTTGCTCAGGGTTCCACTGAAAGGGCCTGGTCTCTCTCAGTATGCACACCCACCTCTGAGGCTTGGAAAAATTAGTCTCTGGAAGATTTAAGTAAGTGATTCGAGTTTTCCACTGTTACCCTACAGGTCATATCATATATCACATTTAAGTGAATGTGGCAGGATAGTCTTCTGATCGACTAATTTCTACTCTCACTGCCACAGGAAACTTGGGGCGGGGCTTGGTCAAGAGAGATTTTTCTCCATCTCTGATCCCACTTGTAAAGGAATAGCCAGGTCTTTGATTCCCCCACGAAAGGATTAACAGCTTCTTCTCGCTTCTTGGAGCTCCCCGGAAAAACATCTACCAGCCAGGTCTCGGGGAGAGGAAGCCGGGCTGCCTCCGTGGGGAGGGGAAGGAGACGCTGCCTGCTTTGAAAGGACCTATGACAGTGACAGCAGAGACAATGCTGAACGTTTACTGAGTGCTGATTCCCATGTTACAGTGTTCCTAAGAATATGTAAGCTAGAAATTTACATACTAATTTCCTTAATTCTTACAACGACGCTGCGAAGGAGGTACTATTATTGCCATTCTACAAAGGAGGAAACTGAGGCACAGAGAGAGGGGGGAAACGTGCCCCAGGCCAACACAGCTGGTCAGTGACAGGACCAGGACTTGAACCCTAGCAGTCTGGCTCAGAGCCCGCTGGCATGATCGCTCCCAGCGGAGCCTGGAGTCTGGGAATGCTTGGATGAGGGGCTGCCGTCTCCATAAGCGGCAGGACTTACTGTGACACAGTGCCCCGGCAGGGAGCAAGATCGCTAGTGAGGTACTGTGCAGACGTCTGGGAGCTCACCAGTATGCCAGAGCCTCGAGGGGCCCATGACAAGGCCCAGTGGTTGAGTGTGGTTGGCACAGGTGGCAGGGCACGGCAGAGCTGAATGTTTCCAAGTCAACTAAAGGGACTTGCAAATGTGCTGCTCAGCAAAGACGAGGATGGACAGGAACCATCTCAGGAGACGGAGCCTGCACATGTCTCTCTTCATTAGGGAAAATCATACAACCTAACACTCTAAAATGCAAAGCTTCAGAGCACACACAGGCTCTCAGGTCCGGAGATGAATCGAAGCAAGGTCTACTTTGGAACAGGGAAGAAGATGCACACATTGAAAGGTACTTGTCAGAGCTGAGATTTAGTCAAAAAAGGAAGGAGCAGTGTCTCAGATGAACCAATCCCCACTGCCGAGCCCATGTGACTCTGCCTCCTCGCCGATAACGGTACAGCCATCTCACCTGCAAGGCTTCTCCAGCTGGCATCACCTCTTGCCGACTTCCCCACGGCTGCGCTGCACAGATGTGGCTGTGCCTTGCCACATCTGTGCCTTAGGGCCTCTTCCTCCCCCTACCTGAAATGCTCCTTCACCTTCCTTTCTCTGCTCAATCTGCAAGATCAAACGTGGGCCTTCTCTGTGAAGCCTTTCCTGACTTTTTCCAGGTGAGTCATCCATTCCTTGGTGCTCTCACAGTGCTTTGAACAAACCATTACTGCAGAATTACTTGTTTGCTTATCTCCCTCTATTCCTTAGCCCTTGCCCCCAATCACTGCATGGAAAACAGACCTTGAGACAGAGGAGGCCCTGCATATACTGAGTGGGTGGTCAGAAAGCGGCACCTTTAAGCCAAATGCCTGAGGGAAGCCATGGGGACTGGGGAGAGGCAAGAGTTGGGACTCGTCCCCAGCTCTGCCGGTGACCTGCTCTGTGTGACCTTAAGGAGCTTGCTGGCAAGAGTACATGAGATCACATCTGTGAAAAGCATGTTACGAAGAGTCCCCTCTTCATAAACATTAGTTAAGTGAACTCCTAAATTTTGAGAAATGAATCTAATCTTTATTAAGAAAATATGCAGAGCAAAATAGATGTCTCCAAGTTCACAATGATTGGTCACTAATCGAGGTACAGTAATAACTAAGATACAAGTATTTCTACTAGAAAGGTGACTAGCAATAAACACAAAAATACAGAGATGAGGAGATAATGTAGCCCAATTGTCTGTTTGGAATAGTATCATAATTTAAAAGAACTATTTGCATAGACTGAATTTATATATCATTTATAAGTAAATTACACAAGAGGACTCTAAAGGTTTTCATCATAAACAAACTGCATTTATGTTTTATCTTGAATGAGTTCCTTAATCTTTATTTCTACTGAGATAAGGTTTCCCTTGTTTGTTAAAGGGAATGAAAACAAGGAATTCAGAAAAAAGTAAACATCTTATAAGTCATCTTAAATCTGATTGGGCAAGTGAAATTAGTCAAACTAACTTTGTCCCATGAAATGTATCTAGGAAACATTTAAAGCATTATATAACAGTAAGCTTCTTTCGAGTTACATACATAATAATCCTTAACTATTCACTCTCAATTTTCTGCCAAGAATTTCTCAAATAAAATCTCAATTCCTAATAGGTGGTTTATTTATTCCAAAATAATATTTAAGTAAACAGAATTCCACTATACCCTTACACATTACATATTTTCTTACACTCCCATCTCTGGTTATTTTTCTAAAATATATTCATCTTTTCTTGCCTTTTAGAAGCCATACAGCTTAATGTAGCCCCATAAAGACTCATTACGAAGTAACAACTCGTCATTATTATATCAACCTTTCTTTTTAGCAAGAGAGCCATGTCCTTATAAGCTTTCATGGCAGGTAGAGCAGTCTGAACCCCACTTCAATGGCTGTGAACCAGCACGCTGTTCTACAGTTTATATAGCATTTGTTATAGAGACTAGCAGTCATTAAATCTCAGTGCTTTGGGAAAAAAAAATAACAGCAGACTATTGTTAATTTTGTTATTCCTAATTTGCTGTTTCTTAAAATAGAGAGAAGCAGAAAATCAGACAGACAAACTTTTCTAGAATAAATAGGCTTTGACTAAAGGCCTGTGGGTTTATGCTAATCACCATGTCACTTAGAAGAAGCTGTCCATTTTGCTTGTACACTAATCAAATTTTGGTTCCTTGTTTCTGAATCAATCAAGTACTCAGACAAAATAAAATGCATGAGCATCACTATCCTCTCCACCAACAACAAGCCAGGTGTGCAAAAAGTAACAGGAATATTTTGATGAGTAACACAGCATTCATGATATAAATTTGTTCATAGCCTTGTGTTAAAAATGAAAGCAAAGCCTGGTCCTACTCATTTCTGTATATCCTGGAGCACCTAGAGCTGTGCCCTGTACCTAGTTAGCAATCAATTACTATTTATATCTTAAAATAACCAAAGGAGTTAAAGAGTCTTTGGTATTTCATCAAATGCACCAACTGCCTCCCGTGAGGATGAGAGCAACATGCCGCCCTATCAGGACACAGAATGGGGAAGGGGGACCCTAACAACAATGTGTCTAAATTGAGAAACCAGAGTAGGAAGCCAGGGGCTGCCCCCCTAGGGCTGAGAAGGTGAGGGCTCAGAGAGGACTTCTCCCTCCATGTGCCCAGGCCATCAAGTGTGATCGTGGCTTGTGGGGACTAGCTGTCCATTCCTTAGACTTCTCTCTCAGGGCTCCTGCTCTGAGAAGTCTGATCATCAAGCCTCAGTCCCATCATGTAAGACCATTGGATCCAAACATTGCAATGGCATGCAATGTTCATGTTTCCACATCCAGCGTACACAATTCACTTACAAAATCCAAACTTTCAGTGACAGGGCACCGATCTCCTGTTCTGTAATTATCAATAGTCACCAAACACCTCTGCTTTTCCTAATTTGAGAGGAAATGTGTTGAAGGCCAGAAGAGGAGGTTTTCACAATTTACTGCTTACCAATACACCATGGGTGGGTATTTGGCACGTTACTGAATACTAATATTTGCAGGAAAAGTTTGGGAGCCCATGGAATTACCTAACAGTTCCTGTCAACTTTGGTAAATGAACCGGACTCCCTAAAGCATTCCTGACCCAGAGGGCAGTGGAGTAGAGTGAGAAGAACATGAAACCAGAGTTATGTAGATCCAGATATTAAATCCTGACTAGTCGCTTACCAGACGTGCGGCATTAACTAAGCGCTAAGTTTCCTTCTCTGTGAAATGGAAGAAAGACCCTACTTGACAAGGCTGTTGTACACAGAGCTATGAAAACAGTCCTTTGAAATTTCCAACCTTGCCTGCTTTGACCTTCATTATCTTGATATGCATGGTTCCTCCCCTGAAACCAGGGTTTCTCAAAGTGCAGTCCAGGAACCCTTCCCGAGCCCCAGTCCAGACCCACAGGATTAGAATCGCTGGGGCAGCACCCAGGAATTCCCATCGGTGAAGTCCATAGGCAATTCTGGAGCACCCCAATTTGAGACCTACCGTTTCTGGTCCTCCTGTCGCTTTTCCTCATTTCCTGAAAACCAAGTGCCTACCCTGTCTGAACTTTGGTCTACTCCAAAGGACTCTACCTTCCATGTGCCTCAGGCCTTTCTTGGCTTGAGAATAGACCGGGAGAGTTCTTTTCAGTGGATGAGAATTTGGGGCTATTTGTGAAGGAGGTGACAGCAGAGCTAGTGGTATCTGGGTTATTTGGGGATGGGTGGAAGGGCATTCCCAATAGAGACAAGTGAAGGAATAAGAATGTAAAATCAAGAATTCTCTCAGCAGTAAAGGGAACAGGGAGCAGTTAACTTGGGTTGGCATGCCTGGATTATTTCTAGTTATACACAGAGAAGGAAATACGTACATATTGACATCATGTGTGCTATGCCTGTAACACATTTAGGTAGGTCATGACATTATACATGTATGTGGATGCTCTTTTCAAAGTTTGAAGTGTTTTGCATAGGGTAGTATTATTATTTCAGGACCTGAAGAATTAAAATTCCATGTCTGAAGCCTGGATCTAAGAAGGAAAGAGAGAAATAACATTTATTAAGCACTTATGTGTGTTGACTATGTGTTAGATATTTTGCTATTCGATCTTCAATGCACCAACGTTTCTCTGAAATACTATTTTCCTTAGTATGAAGCCCAAACCAGAAGACATTAAGATATTTGCCCAAAGTCACACAGCAGCTGTATAGAGGGAGAGATCCGGTTTTCATTTGCTTTGCATATTTTTTTTCCTCCTTCTCACAAATGGCTGAACACATCCCTGGAGTCACCAGAATTAATGTTTTTTTGTTGTAAGTGGCACTTTGTAAACATGAGGAATTGCTGGCTCTTTCGCTTTCTTCCTCGGAACTTTTACTTAGATGATCTCTCATGCTCCGTTAGCCTGCCTGTGATACGAAGAAATGCTGCAGAAAATGAGGCTGAGGGAGGGCAAGCAAGCTGCCCCACATTACCAGTCTGTGTAGCCAGATGTTCCCCTAGCGTAGCACATTCTAAGGCATTTTCCTTAACTCACACAGCTACCAGCTCGGAGTTGGGCTCCTCTCAAGGACATATGGGCTCTGGCCTACAGGCTTTGGCTCTTTTCGAAGAGGAAGACATATACAGATATAGCACCATAGGGTGCTGTTGGCCTGCAGAGTTCTACCTACAAATCCAGAACTGGACAGGTTGAACCTTATGAAGTTGTCAATGTTTAACGCTGTTTGACCCACAGAAGTGGCAATTGTGGGACCTAACAGAAGCATCCCATGTGTGATCGAGGGAACTGTCTAGTTGGCTTCTGGCTCTGTTTTCTAAATTTTAACACAATGATCTGTTATGAAATCCCCTGCATTTTAAAAAGCTTCAGTGTACAACACCATGGCAACACTGAGCAGTACACACTTAAAAGTGCTCAGAGCAATTTTCAACCAGCATCTTATGTGATCTTCACAATCTTGTAAGCTGATGGCACACAAAGCATTCCATTCTTTTTCAACTCTTCAAACTCGGAGACGAACCTCTTGTGTGAGGCCATTTGCTCTGATTAATGACGGCAAGAAAGTGGCTCTCTGGTCCTCGTCTTCAATGTGATTTCCTTCCAGTGCTAATGACTCTAAGTCACTACCCTGTGAATAAACCCATTTGGGGCTCCTAACGCCAGCTGTAAGTCGGAAATTAAAGTAAATGGAAAGCCAGGAGCTGCAGTCTTAGTGTGGGGACCCAGATACAAGAGACACTCATCCATTAACCAAACAGGAGCGCTTTCAAACCCAGCGGGAACCAGTGGCTCCCTGCTGAGAAACAGAAATTAACTTTGCAAGGAGATAATTCCTCTTTAGATGGTTGTCATATTCAGAAAAGCTCTCTGGGTGAGGTGGTGGGAAGTGAGGGAGGAAGGGAGGCTCCTGACAACAGAGCACATAGAAAACAAAAGCTTATCAGGGAGCCAGGTGGCACGGAAGACTGATGTTCTGTCTGGCTACCTCTGGGACATGTGCTTGAAATGCAGCAGGGGCTGTGGTGCCATTTACTTCTAATGGCTGCTTGGATGAACTAAGACAGCACAAACAATGGCTGCAGAGGTAACTCAACCAAAAAATGAGACAAGTGGAATCATGGCTTTGAAAAACACATTGGTACCACTGGGTGGGGTTTTGCAAGGTTTTGGGGGACAAGAGTCAAGGACCCAGAGGGTGCCACAGATGACACTAAAGGGAGCTGCTGGATGGAAGGCTGTCACAGAATAAGCCATAGGAATTTGAAATGCACCCTGGGATTGGACCGCAAGCCTCCACAAGATGCCACCTTGCTGTTCTAAGGCTGTGACGCTATTTTGACTAACTTGAAAATACAGGGTTGGAATAGTACAGGGTTTGGAAACTGCCGTGGTGTAAACGTGTGGGGACACTCTGCTATTGGTGAACTGAACAGAACATCACCCCATTTCAGGACCAACAGTTCCCAAGGACCTGCGCAGCACCAAGCCCCGGCCATTCCAGGTGTTTCTAAGGTGTGTGATTCCAAGAAGCACTCAGAGTGTCTCCATCAGAGCCACCTGGCAAATAAAAGTATGCCCCTTTAGTCCCAGGATATCAGGAGACAAATCATCGCGGTAGATCAGGCGGAGGTATTGTTTTTATTGAAGTGTTGTATTTCTCCATTGTGTTTCCGGCTGTAGATTAGAACCTAACAAGCACAGAGGTGATTCAAGAGGCACTGAGAAGCTTGGAGATGCAGAATGGAAGCAGCTTTGAGGGGTTCCCACAGGCTACAGGAACTGGCCATGGCCCCACCAATTCCAACTTGTGGTTCTTTTTCTAAGTGCAAGTGATATCTCCAAGGTACTACAGTATAAAAGGTATGGCGGGTGATGAAAACCATGCATTTATTCATTCAACGCTTTTTCTGAGCACCTACTACGTGTTCGAGCGCCTACTACATCTCCACTGTGAGACAGGTGCCCATGCGGTGAGAATACAGTCCCTCTATATCCTTACGGAATTCACAGACTTGTGGGTGACAAAGAAGGGAACAAGCAGGAACAAAAGAGGTGAGGTCACACTGCTGGGAAATGGCGGCGCCAGGATAAGGAATGTGCCCCAGGTGCTGAAGTCTTCGGCTCTCTCGCAACTCTAAGTCACTATAGCATCACACATATATTTTCTTATTTACAAATGCACCAGTAACTTAAATCTGTAGAGAACTGACATTCACAACGTGCTTTTATATGCATTACTTATTGAATCGCCACATGGATGCTGTAAGGGTCACACTAATATTATTTCCATGAAGGAGATCAAGAAGCTGAGGCTCAAGGAAGTCAGGCTCCCTGTGAAAGGCCACACAGCAGGTCTGGGATCCAACCCGGCCACACAGCAGGTCTGGGATCCAACCCCAAGTCTAATTTCCACAATCATGTTGTTTAAACTACGCATCTACGCTCCAGTTTCTTTTCTTTTTTTTTTTTTTAAATAGCTGAGCCATGCTGCCACCTGTTGGCAGCTCAGCGGCAGCTCAGCTCGGGCCGGGACTTGAACCGCTGTTGCTCAGAGCTTGCACTCTTGAGCGAGCTCTTAACCAACTGAGGCACTCGGTTGGCCCTTCCAGTTTCTTAAAAGCAATATTTGTGGAGGGTTTTGCTTTATCGAGTGCTTTCGCATGGTCCAGATCATTTAATCTTGCAGAAAGTGCTATAAGGTACACATGTCAGACTACAGGTAAGGAACCTGAAGTTCAGAGATGTCAAGAGATAGGACCCTTTTTATATAGCTAATAAGTGGTAAATCCAAAAGTTTACAATCAGGTACCGGACTCTAAATCAAAGCTTTTCCCATATTTCCTGCCTATGTAATAATTGTTCACCATCGCTGTTGAGTGTGAAGGGAAATGCAGGGTGAGCTACTTTGACGGGCAGATGAAATACTGGGAACTAACTTAAAAGCTACTTTTCAATGACTAGTAGTGGCTTCTATCCCCTCCTCAAAGAAAAAGGTACGCGCTATGCTTTTCAGAAGTGTCCACCCTTCTATATTATGTTCAAAGGACTATTACATCACCGCTCGGGCACTTAGCACAGAGAACAAGAATTTGGAGATTTGAAGATTGCAGGCTAAAATATAGATCCCAGGACCCTGGACTCAAAGCCACATATCTCCAAGTGCAGCTGTGCTGGTATCTTGAGAATCGAGAAAGAATCTGCCTGCCTGATAAGTGGAAGACATCTGGACATGGGTGCGCTTATATCTTATTTTCATATCTCATTAGAAGAAATCTTCAGGGTATCGGACGTAGTGTAGAGGAGCAATTGAAATGTACAGGTGACACGAAGTTGGTTTTCTGGCTTAGGTTACTAGATTATTCCAGAAAGGTTAGTGGTTTGGGACAGATTGAGAGAGCCGACTATAAATGAGCAGAAACACTCAACCAAGTGCCTGGGGTACGGTTGTGCATGAGAAATAATTGTCCACTCCTCTTTGCTGATAAAAATAGCTGATGTGACAGTGCCTTAGAATTAGAGAGAGGAGCCATTTACAGCACCGTCATCTGCTAGAGGGCAGCACTGTGTTATCTATACTTCCTGCAAATGAGAACCACATGGAGGCATTAAGAGACTCACAACAAGTAGGGATAACGCACCGCACAAGACTCTGGTTGACGGTCTAATCGTGAGGCTTCCTTCTCCTTTAATTAATGCCAATAGGCAGGTTCTTTTCTAAAAATGTTAAAACATTGGTTCCTTGGTAGTAAAGGGAAGCAATAGTGAGAAGAGTACATACACCCCCAAGAGAAGAAAAGGCTAAGAGGTGCTACTTGAAGGTAGGGATGCGGGGAGGTAAGGGGGCGGTAGAGTTTAAAGCGCCTCAGGGTCCCACGCTGTCTCACAGTTTTGCTGATGGCTGTGCCTGCGTTATAAAAATACTGAGCTGTCGGAAAAGTCATGATGTATTTTTTCTATGTTTTTCATTGCAAAAATGCGTCATGACTTTTCCGACCACCCACTAACATACCTGCTGAGTGAAGGAAAGGAATGAATTGTATTCCCGAGGCTCCCACTACCTTTCCCGTTGCCAGGTTTTATCAGCAACGATCAGTAAGACCCAGATCTGATGTAAACTTCTTCCGTCTTGCAATCTTTTTAGCTTCAGAGCATACGAAGCACAGGATTACAGGATTTTTTTCTTTTGAACAGCTGAACCCAGGATAAGACTATGCAAGAGAAACACCTAGTAACCGGGAAACCAATGAAACAGGGCCGCCTGCGAGAGGGGATGCGGCCCTCAGCGTCCGAATGCACTCCCTGCACCAGTTCCCAGGGCGCCCCCGTGCCCTGCGTCTCTCGCAGGGCTACCCCAGCTCCTCGTGAGGAACAGGAAGCTGGGTGGCCAGTGTCCAGCGAAGTGCGTGTAAAATGACCCGGCTGACCTGTCATCCTGAGGCCTCTCTCCCCCTGAGGCCAAATGGGACGGGCCCTTGCATCCACTCCCTGCCCGGGGAGCCCGGCCTCTGATGAGGCAGCCGTTTCCTGAGGCACCTGGAGGCTGAGCTCTTTTCTGAAGCGGAGGGGCAGAGTCTGGGGTTAGAAAGAGGGCGAAACTCATATACACTGCTTGGCTGACCTGAACCAAGAGGCTCTCCTGAGATTGAACCTGGCCAGAAGAAGTGGGAAATGTCTCTAGAATATTATCTCCGTGTTCCTAGAGATGAATATGAACATGAGCATAAGGGCGGGGTTCAGTGAACACTTGCTGAACTGGACCGAACTGAATGAGGGAGTCTGGGGGGAAGCAAGGCTTGTGAATTGGGCCTCAGGTGTGCCTAAGTCTGATGCCAAACAACTCGGATGTTAGAGCAAAGGAAGATATTCTTTCCCCATAAAATAGAGGTGATGATTGTGACAATAACAACACTAAGGAGAAAAAAGCAATAGCAGCAGAACCCAGCTAGCCAAATGAAGCAGGTATTCTAGCCAGTGACAAAGCACGCAGTTATCTAAGGTGTCATACTGAAGAATAACATTGTTCCCAAGAAGCCCCAGACTATCTTGACTGCCCTACACAAAGCTAAATTGCACTTTAAACAGGTACTTTTCTACCTTGGGCTAGAATTGTTTACTGGATTCTGAACATAGGGAGCAAAAGGGCAGGAAATTGACTAAATCTGGCTTCCAGTAACCTGACCCATCTCAGACCTCCCAAGCCTTTAAGGAGTACTTAAGAGCAAAGATACCTAATTGTCGTTTTTTTTTTAAAGATTTTTATTGGGGAATTGGGGGATGGGAACAGCGCTGGGGAATCGGGAGAAGGGGAACAGACAAGTTGCTGTCCTTTTGTTCTTCAGTCTAGTTGTGGAGGACGTTGCTTCACTGGCCCAAGTTGGCACCATCATTGCGCTCTTCCCAGGCGAGGCAAATCAGTCGCTGGCTTCTGGACGGCCGATCACTGCGGCTGCTGGCCGCTCACGCTGGCTGCTGGCTACACACGGTAGCCCATGGCAACCCACTGCCGCAGGGCTGCAGCCTACACCGTCGCCGGCGACTCACGGCAGCCCAGCTCCAGGTTGAGCTGTTGTTCAGCATCTTAGCTGTAGAGGGCAGTGTCACTGGCCCTCATATGTGGGATCCGAACCGGGGCCCTCTGGTGTCCCAAGCCAGCTCTTAACCACTGCGCCACTCGGCCGGTCCCCTAATTGTCTTTTAATTTATTTGTTTATGTTTTGTGTTTTTAACAAATCATGGGTCCCTAAGTCATTGGGAGAGTGCTCAGTAATACTTGTTTTGTGTGAATTCGTGTCAGGCATGGCTATTAGGTGACATCAGATGTTGCCATTGCTTTCTCTTGGAAAGAATGTTTTTATTAAAAAAGCCGCCTTAAGAGTTTTGTTTGCTCCCTAATCTCTATCCCAAAGACAGGAGTCAGGAAAATATTATGCTTTTTTTTTTTTTAATGGGAGAAAATGCATTTTTAGAAAGAACTGATTAAATTTCAATCATCTCTTGGGTTATAAGCATTTAGAAAAGGAAATGTTATCTAAGTTAGCATTTATGTACATTTAGATAAATGTTACCAAAGTTAATTAGATATCTCAAATGTTGTCTTATGTTATCTAAACACATTCAAGGTGTTATGCTAATTTTCTTTCCTTTTCTTACAGGATTAGTAGACTAAGTGATTTTTATGTCTTCAATTACCTTGAGGGCTATCCTTATGTTAAAAATATGGGGTGGATGACAGTTCAAAAAATCAAGAATCATGGAAAGCTATACTGAGAAAGGGTTGCCTAGTGGATTTTTTTCCAGCCTAAAGGGATATCCATAATAGACTCCAGTCCTTGGAAATGAGCTGAACAACTATTTCATCGATAACTTTGAATAAAGACATACAAGATTTATTTATTAAATTCAAGAAAAACAGAAAGACTGAAAATGCTGCCATTACTACTGATGATGAAGTCAGGATTCAATGCTGTCCTGACAAGCAGGACACCAAAATTATGAAATTTAAGGACAACAAATGTTTTTCATTTAGATTACAAATTACTGGCTTTATCAAGAGTACAAGGGGGGAAAAAAAAGACACGCGGAGGTATTAATTTGTCAACAATCAGTAGAAATAAGAAACTTGTTCAGAGTTTTAGAAAAATAATAGCAACAACCAAAAACCCTTGGCTGGATTAATAGCAGTACGAGGTACCACCAAATGTAGGTCATCATATTATCAGTGCAGATCAGAGGAACCAGAATTACCCTGTATAAGTTCATGCTACTCTCCCCTTCTCTTATTATACTCTCCAAGGTGGCCTTCCTTTCTACTGACAACATTAGCCACAGATGCTGACTCCTTGGTTCCTTTGTATCATTCAACAACAGCTCAATAAACAATCGGTCTTGGCTCATACTTCGGACTTTCCTACAATCTCTCAAAGGTTCACAAACCCCAAACAAGCAGGATAAGATCTCAGCATGCCCCGTACCTCTTGCTAAGCAGCCCCGAGCCTGGCACAAGTGGCGGTCAGTTTCTGTTTGCAGCTTAGCCTCTCCCAAGTACCTCTGAGCCCAGTGCAGGTGGTGGCCATCGGCTGATGACTTTGTAGCTCATACCAGCTGGCCCTGGGCAGGGCACAGGCAGTGGCTGACCTTGGCCTGCAACAGAGCCCCTCCCAAGAGGCCCCAGAACCAACACATGTGGTGGCCAGTTTCAGGCCTCACCAGAGCACCACCCAACCACCTCCACAGACAACACACCAAAGGGCCAGGCACCAGAGCCCTGCTAAAGCGAATCCTGCTCCATAGTGTCAACCCCTACACAACAGCTCCTCCACTGTAGTCACAACCAGTCCTCACAACCAATCAGCTCAAGGATCAATCCCTCCCACTGATATGCTGACAGCAACCAAGGTTCAACTACAACAGGAGGGCACACACAACCCACATAAGGGACACACCTGGAGCACCAGGTTCAGGCGACCAGGGAGACTGTGCCACTGGGCCCCACAGGACACCTAGTACATAAGGCCACTCTACCAAGACTGGGAAACATAGCATCTCCATCTAACACATAGAAATAAAAACAGTGAGGCAGCCAAAATGAAATGTTCCAAATGAAAAAACAGAACCAAGTTCCAGAAAAAGAACTAAACAAAATGGAGACAAGCAATCTACCAGACTCAGAGTTCAAAACACTGCTTATAATGATGCTCAATGACCTCAGTGAGAACTTCAACAAAGAGATTGGAAACATAAAAATGGAGAGAGAAAACATAAAAAATAACCAGTCAGAAATAAAGAATACAATAACTGGAAGAATGATATATTGCCGTCTACAATAACATAGATGGACCTAGAGTATATTGTGCTGAGTGCAGTAGGTCAGACAAAGACAAATGCCATACGATTTCATTTCTATGTGGAATCTAAAGAACACAATAAATGAACAAATAAAACACCAAACAAACTCATAGATACAGAAAACATTTTGATGGCTGCGAGACGAGGAGGGGTTAGGGAGTGGGTGTGAACACGGGAAGGTATTAAGAAGTACAAGTCGCAAAACAATCATGAAGATGTAAAGTACAGCGTAGGGAATGTGGTCCATAATGTTGTAATAGCTATATATGTGGTCAGACGTTTACTAGCCTTATCAGGGAGATCACTTCATAAGATATATAAATGTCTAACCACTATGTTGTACACCTGAAACTAACATAATATTGTATGCCAACTGTAATTAAAAAATAAAAATATATATATTAAAAAAAATCTTGTTGGCTGAAAAAAAAAATTATGGAACTACAAAATGCTCTGAATAGCCAAAAAAAAAAAATACAACAAAAAACCAGTTCAAATGTCACCTTCCTCACTACTGAACTAAAACAAGCCACTTCCTTCCTAAATGCTTTCTATCCTAATAGACATTGCTGCCTTATTGCCTTTATAACATTTTTGACTCTGTGACACCATCTTACTTATTTCCTGGTTCATTGGTTTCTTCCACTAGACTGTAAGCTCCATGAAACCTATGACATGTCTGTATTATTACCTGCCATAAGGCAACATTCTAGACACATTGCCGGCACCTGGAATAGTGCCCCAAACACAACAGTGGCTCCGGAAGTATTTGTTGAAGGAAAAGTTAAACATTTTTGCTCGGCAGACCATAGCAGACTGCATTTAATTCTACGTATGTCATTTTGAAAGGGGCATTGAACATTGTCCAGAGGAGAGGAATCAGAATGGTGAGAGTTCTAGACACTTCCTCATATGAGGAAGAGCTGAATAAGCTAGGCATGTTCAATTTAAAGGAGAGGAGGCAGCAAGGAAACATGGTAGTTATCTTGCAGAAAAGGAAGCAAACTTGTTTTGCCAGTATTCCAGTTGGCAAAACAAGAAGCACTGGATAATTTACAGAGACACAAATTTTTGGTTCAGTTATAAGGAAGAACTTTGCTTTAAAACAAGGAAAGGAGGCCAACAGTGGAGTGCACTGCCCTTTGGCATGGTACCTTTCCTGCGAAGGCTGGTATTCAGCAGACGCTTGATGGCCCTCTGGCAGGGCTGATGTAAATGGAGTCTGACACAGGGGGGAGGGGAGGTCACTTAGAGAACCTTCAAGGCCTCTCAATTCTAAATGTTATATGATTCTGTAAGTCTGTTCATACGTGATTGTGATATTTCCCAAAGAGTATGTCATGGAACATGAGGTCCCTGTGATGCTCTTGTGAAAAAAAGTTCACTGGGAAATAGGATATACTTATTCCCTCCAGTACTATGTGCTACGGTAAAAATACCTGTTTGATGCTAAACTAATGTTTTCCCATTTTTATCTTGGAACCAGCTCTCACATAGTTCCCATCAATACCCAGCAGAACTGGTCCCGCGGAACAAGTTTTGTGAAATGGGAGCCTGCGCTATGGAAAGAAACGAATATTCTGTTCTCCTTAGGGTACCTTCAAGTGCAAAGACATTCAAATTTCTAATTCTGCTCAGTACCAAAGCTTTAGGCTGAAAACATAAAAGTTATGGAGCACTCAGAGAAAATGTTGAAATTTTCTGCAATTTTATAAAGACAAATAATCTACATATCACAGGAAGTGGCAGTGTTTTTGTTGGCTTAAAAGAATACAAACAGATCAAAGAAATTGACATTCTATTGAAAAACAGCTCCTGAACATGTTTATATTATGAATTGTTTTCTTTGAACATCATGCCCATGAATAACTCACATACCCTTAGTTACAAGGTACTGAAAACATTAATATTTCGTATGAAGTGCTTAGAGATAAACATACATAGCAAGTATATTGTCAAAGCTGACCAAAACCAAGAAAATATGATTTGTGTGTGTGGGTGGGTGGGGATATATAT
>NW_017731581.1:1802190-1840724 GCF_001890085.2 Hipposideros armiger
TTGAGTGTTTGCTACGTGCTGACATTAGAGCTGCACTGAACGTGCTTTCAGGAAGCTCATTATTAGGGAAGGAGGCAGACAATTAGGCCATCATAATACACTGTGATAAGAGCAGTGATGTGCCTGAGCTGGCTCCTATTGGCTCATAAGAGTGGCTGTTAGATTTTTAGGGCTTCAGTAAAACAATCGTTAAACATGTTATTAAACAGATACTGTGTTACTATTGCCCATGCTCCTGAGGTTATTTACATCTATTGTATCCATACGGTGGAAATTCTAGACAATGGCCTGCTACTGCACCGCTCTTCCCAGCTCCACATTCAGCACCAAGTTGGTCAATTGGCATCGGCCACAGTAGGAGTCGTTCCACCACGGAAATTGGCAAACACTACAAATAGGGCTTGATTTGCTGATCTCCCTCCCACCCCATATTGCTTCCACCCCCTAGAAACTGCTTGTTAAATATTCATGGTTAGACCATTGGATGAAAACTACTTTCAAGTCCCCAAGCTTTCGGTTAAAATACATGAGACCTCCATTAAGAGGTAAAAGCTACCAAACAAGGGTTTTGCATTCTGGTACTCTTGGCTTCTGAAAGTCTCTCCTATACTGAAACACATATGTACTTTTGCCTAAACATATTTTTACTCAGTGAACATGTATTAAACATTTATCATGTGCAAGACATTAGGGGTCAAGAACACGCCATGTATGTTTTTAAGGACAGTGACCAGACCAGTTAGAAAGTTTGTGTTATACAAAATACACCATTCCATGTAAGATACAGTTATCTTCCACTGCTGTCCCTTATGAGACATGATAATAAGCTAGCTTCATTAGTGTTAAAAATATGGAAATTGGGGGTAGGCCGAATGGCACATTGGTTAAGAACTGGCTTGGGATGCCAGCTCTGAGCAGCAGGGCCCCGGTTCGGATCCCACATGAGGGCCAGTGATGCTGCTCCCTCTACAGCTAAGATGATGAACAACAGCTCAACCTGGATCTGGGCTGCTGTGAGTCGCCGGCGATGGCGTAGGCTGCAGTGAGCTGCCATGAGCTACTGTGAGTGGTTGGGAGCCGGAGCGAGCTGCCAAGAGCCACCGTGAGTGGCCGTCCAGTGGCTGGCGATCGATCTGCCTCACCCGGGAAGAGTACAATGATAATACCAACATGGGCCAATGAAACAACATCCTCCAAAACAAATTGAAGAACCAAAGGACAGCAACCTGTCTGTTCCCCTTCCCCGATTCCCCAACGCTGTTCCCATCCCCCAATTCCCCAATAAAATCTTAAAAAAAAATTAAAAAATTAAAAAATATATGGAAATTGGAAAAGTTCCAATATCATGTCCCTTGTGTATATAAAATCCTTCCCGGCAAGGTTAAAATTTTCACACGAGAATCCTTAGACGGGAGGGAGACCATCCCTAACACTGATCAGGTAAAAACGGCCATTTCTGATTTCATGGTGTGTGGCCAGGGTTTCAAATTATAATCATGCATACAGCCATTTCCAGGTACAGTCTCCCTCCAAGTGTGGGGCTCTCTGAGGGCTTGCAGGGGTCCTCCCCCAAGTCTCGTAAGACCTAGGACACTCTGATACACTTGTGGGAAATTAGAAACGAATACCAGTTCTTTACTCCTCTAGAAAAATTGCCCTTGCTGATGCTAATAATACTTACCAGGAAAAAAGGCTACATTTACATTGTACTGCATAGTGAGCAAATCCTATTCATCTATATTATCCCATTTTCATTCCTAAGGGAGGCCTAGCCAGTGTGATTACTAAACATTTTATTTGTAAATAAATATACAAGTGATGAGACCCACTTAAGACCACATGGTGACGGATACGGGTTTTAAACCTCCTGTGAAAACCTAGCTCAAAATCCAGCAATGCTGCCACTATGCCAAGCATCAGTGGTCTAAACAGTGGCCTGTGGGCCAAACCTTACCTGCCGCCTAATTTTGTAAATAAAGTTTAACTGGAACACAGCCACGTGCATTCACTCACGTGCCATCTACGGCTGCTACAGAAGCAGCGTTGAATAGTCGCTAAAGAGACCATATGGCCTGCAAAGTCCACAGTATTTACCATCTGGCCCTTTACAGGAAAAGCTTGTTGACCCCTGCGCTATTCCTTACGGCCCCAGTTGAGTGATCATGTTTCCGGTAGCGACAGCGTGGACTCTTTCAGTTCAACATGCAGTGGACTATGGGTAGGGGGTCCTTGAAAGGGACTCTGGGCCCAGAATGTCACCGTGGGATACAGGTCACCTCCACATCAACCCGAACTCAGCTAAAGATGGTTAAAACGCTGTGACTAACTTCAGGGTGGTCTCTGACTTCTGTTATCAGCATTTTGAAATTTACGAGAAACTTAAGAAGTGGAACTGAATAGAGAGAAGCAAAGACTTAAAGGATGACATAGAAGTATAAGGTGATGAGGCAAGCACCTGAGTGGCTAGGAATGGGTGTGATGAAATTCTCGAGGCTCAGCCGGCTTCCGGCACTGGCTTTTCTCAAATCTCCTTTCATTGTATCCCCTATGTCTTTGCATGGTTGAAGTGTAACTATGTAGATATACAATAAGTGTGATGTTTTGCTACTATTTGCTACAAATTAGATGTCCCCCATGTGTGTGTGTGTCTGTATGGGGGGAGTGAGGAGTAGATGGAGTTATCGCAGAATTCACTGCGAAGTCTGTTGGTTTATTTTCGTAAACGAATGCCTGCCTTTCCCATTCCTTTAAATCCTGTACGAGTGACAGGTCTAGCTGGTCAACCAGGGACACTTCATTTCCCCTGAAAAAGGAGAGTGCCACGTCAGCACTCTGACACAACGGCGGCAAACACCAGATTATTGTGGCTTGTGTTCGCGATGTGATTATAAAATGAGCCTTTAATCTGTGGAAATAAGCAAACCTTCCTTTAACTCACTGTGTGGCAACACGAAGCGTGGAGCTTTGTTTCAACCACGCTCCAAACGGGTATCAAGAAAGCAGTTTGCCAGCTTACAGAGAGACGACAGGTGCAATCAGCTAGCTGGGACAGGTGGCAGGAATTACATACTGAAGAGCTGACCCAGTGAAGTGCTTGTGTCAGGGAGAAAGCCCACCAAAAACCCACGAAAGGGATTTTGACTTTCTCAGAGAACCAGTTAGTAGAGTTTGGGAAGGTCTAACACCAGATATCTTCTGTCAGCATCATGGACAGAGGCTCCATTTCTAACCTAGCTAACTATGGTATCTCTGCTCCTTGGCCCACACTGGGCCCTCAATTCATTCGACTCAATGGAATGTTCCCTTGGGTCATCTGTCATAAGAGTCGTCGGAGTAGCCCTCCATATCATCTTTCTAAATAGGTAACAGTTTATTCACTCTATTTCATATAAAAACACATATGCAATAAAAACCAAAGTTCCCATGATATAGAGGCTACCTACATATACATACACGTTTCCATTTCAATTTTCAGCTTGGATTTTCAGGCCTGCTTAATAAAAGGCCCTTCTAAATTAAAAAAATCCACATGAGGCAGAACAGAATCTATTATGGTCAAAGTAGAAAGCCTAGTGTGGTTTTAATGTCAACACAGATATTTTCAGGGGATAGTCTGAAAAGGGCCTACGCTGACTTCCTTTTTAGTTAGGAATGGGCTTCTAAAGGGGATTTTAGGCTTGGCTATAAGAACTGAGTGGAATCTGAGGGAAAGGCTGTTATCCCCACAGACACACAGCCGAGAACTATGGCCAAGGACATGGAAAAAAAAGCGAGCAGTGAGAAATGCACATGTCAAGGGGCCGGCTGAGTGGCTCAGTTGGTTAACAGCTCGCTCAAGAGTTTGAGCTCTGAGCAACAGCAGTTCGAGTCCCAGCCCGAGCTGAGCTGAGCAGCCGCTGAGCTGCCAACAGGTGGCAGGATGGCTCAGCTAAAATAAATACGTAAATAAATTAATTAAATAAATAAATAAATAAATAAGAGAAATGCACATGTCAGACTGATAATAGTGGAACATGTGGTATGGTGAAGGCTCAGCGAAATTCAATAGGTGACATAAAAGTGGAAAAGAGAGTCTATACAGTTTAAGGTGACTGTGGCACTCTATTCATGAGGGTGTGAAGATGGAGCAGTTTCCTTGGTAGGACTGTGGTGGAGGTAGTGGCAGTTTATACTTATCTGAAGAAGTGGGAATGGATGACGACCTTTGGGTGGAGTAAGAATGGGCCTAAAAGGAGAGAGTGAGCTACAGCAGAAAAGGCCTTGTCCATCTTGGACACCATAATCCCTGTCTCAGCAAATGCCATCTTTTTAGTTGACAAATGAAAATCCCTGGGGTCATATCAGACCTTGGCTTTGCATCCCCAGCCGAATCACTGACCAGGTGACTCTATGCCTGATCCACTTCAGACCCGTTCTTTCTTTTCCTATGGCCTTGTTTCGGGGGCTCGCCTTCTTGGTAAAGTCTATTTTATTGTGAAATATAACACATATGTATTCCACAATAGCATATATATGAAAAATTTGTAATACGGATGTCTATCTTAATAAATAATCATAAAACAGACACTCAGTGGAACCACAAACCCAGTAAAGAAGCAAAACTTTTCAGTATCTCAAGTGCTCCCAGCCCCATTCAAAACCTACTCCCTTCCCAACTGAGGCAACCTTTATAATATACATTTTTTTTTGCTATTCTTTATGATTTTGTCACTTAGATATGTATCCCTAAACCATATAGTTTAATTTTGCCTGTTATGGCTGAAATCCTATTTTATACATTCTTTTGTGTCTTGCTACTTTCTTTCAACATTGCATCATTCATCCGGACTATGTAACATTCACTTTCATCATTGTACAGAATTCCATCATTGGTGTTTATGACAATGTATCTATTTCTCTCAACGTGCTTCTCAACTTCATGTCTCTATATCTTTGTTAATGCTTTTTCCTCTACTTGGAACATTTTCCCATCTTTCTGGATTTAGCTAAAGCACCATCTCCTTTATCAAATCTGTTTTGAATGACCATTCCCTCTCCTGAGCTCCCAACGTACCACATCCAAGTGTACATCATGGCAGATATAATACTGATTTGTTAGTGTATCTGCCACTCTCTACTAAACAATGAACTTGAGAGCAGCACTCAGGTCGTCCTTCTCTCTGTGAGTCCATGTTTAATATCATGCTGAGTAATGACTATCCTCATGATGCATTCTGGCTAAACATGTGCAAGGAAAGTTAGATAACTTTCAAATATAACACTTAAAACTAAGAAATAAAGTACACGTGATCTACATCAACAGATTAAAAAGGTGAACCTAATACCTGGGCCTAAGTTCCATAGATTTAGGTTTTAATCTTACCATAAAGCACATGTCACTACAGGATTTGGGTATTAGCATGAGTCTTCTGTGGCTGATATCCTAAAGCCTAACAGTGCTCTGAAATTATTACCAGCTTTGGTCTTCATTCTTTGCTGACAACCAACGGATATGCCCATTTCTCTACTACCAGCAGACAAATCGGCAAACGCTACGCAAGCCTGCCAAGGAAAACGCCGTGAAAACGAATTTATTAAGAGCGTACATTTTTCACCAGAGCACAATCTTCAAAGCAATATGCTGCACTGTCATTATCTCATTACAGTAATTTCAACACTTGCTCCTGTTAACTTATTAAAAAACATTTTAAATCATTTTCTTCATTGCAGGCACAACAAACTATCTCATTACCCAAATATGGATCAGTGCCAAATGATATGGCAAGGGATGCGATAAAAGAAATGCACACACACAGGCAGGAACGAGTCGGAGTTTGGAAATAGGCTAACATAGAACAATATATAACTGCGAACCACGGCTTGCCAAACAGGGAGTGCTTTTTCAAAATGTTGTCATCACTGTGCCACAATCGCGCTAAAACATTATGCCTCTCACCTTATTCGAAGCCCTCTAGAGGGAAAAGATATCTATTTGTTTACATTTTTTCTTGCCTAATACCTTGGCAGAGCATGAATCAACCTCTACCCATTTTATACATGTGCCTAATAGTCTAAAACAATCCCATGTAAACATCTGGATGAAAACCTTCAAGTTTAAAAAGGTATACATTGGGCCGGCCGGGTGGCTCAGTTGGTTAGAGCACATGCTCTTAACAACAAGGTTGCCGGTTCGACTCCCACATGGGATGGTGGGCTGCACACCCTCCCACCTCCCCCCACCCCTGCAACTAAGACTGAAAACAGCAACTGGACTTGGAGTTGAGCTGACACCCTCCACAACTAACATTGAAGGACAACAACTTGACTTGGAGCTGATGGGTCCTGGAAAAACACAATGTTCCCCTTCCCCAATTCCCCAACACTGTTCCCTTCCCCGATTACCCAATAAAATCCTAAAAAAAAAAAGAAAAAAAAAGATACACATCATTTCAATGACGCTATCTAAAGCAGGAGTCGGCAAACTAGGGCCCACAAGCCAAGTCCAGCTGCTGCATTTGGGGTTAAGTCAAGATTTATAGGAACACGCGTTCATTTACACGTGGTCTATAGTTGCTTTTAAGTCACAATGGTGCGATTGTGCAAACAGCAACCATTTCGCTCCCGTAGCCACGCGGCAACATTTACTATCTGGCTCTTTCCGGGAAAAAGCTTGCTGAGCCCTCATCTACAGCCTTTCTGCTCACGATGCAGCAGCAGCAGCAGCAGCATAACCTGGGTGCTTATTCGAAAATGCACGATCTCAGGATGCAACCAGACTGGCTGAATCGGAACAGGCCTTTACAAAAGAACCCCTGTTGACAAACAAGAATGTTAAAAATGTGGAAGCACTGGTCTCAAGATAAATGAAATTACCAAAAAGGGGTGGGCTGATTGCTGGGCTCACGATGTTTTACTACTAGATGACTGAGGACAGGGCTACTTGCAAAGATTTTCATAAAGACAAAAAAGAGGAAAAAGGATGTAGATTGAAAATCATGGAAAGCATTAATAATGTATGTGAAGGGGAGAGGTCTTTTTGTTTTTGTTTTCTTGCATCAATGTACACCCCTTGAGAAAACAGGACATGTGCAAACTGTTTTACCCCAGATGGCTAGGATTTTTTCATAAAAGAACCATTACTGCTGAAAGCAGGTCCGGGCCCCATGTCACTCTCGCCGGTGCAAAAACAACAAGTAAATAAGAAACAAATTTGCCAATTTCAACCAAGTCCATTTGGTTGTCATATTCATTTCCTTTTTAAATACTCCGTTTTCCCTGTGTAGCAGAAAAGTGGGTTTTCCAATAAGGCAAATGGGCTATGATTTGCTTCTCAAAAGAAACATTATAAAATCCACTCTAAATCTCTGTTTTATCATGTGTTATTTGTGTTCCATTTGTAATAGGGATACGCTGTCATTTTAGGTTTACTTTATCCCACACTGTAAGGATCTGGCAGAGATGAATACCATTTCCTCTTAAAGTTACAAAGCCTGATCTGTCACGGTGTTTATATTTAATATCTTTAAGTTTTCTAAGTGTTTGGGATGGAAAGCTTCCCTGTATCTAAACCAGACACCTCCAAAGAGAGAAGAACAATATATAAAGTAGAAGAGTGATTTTGTGACCCTGCCTTCCTGCCAACGGACAGCGAAATTCACTCATGGAAAACACATGTGACGACCAGACTCCTCACTGGAGAAAAGCTTCATGAGCCAGCAAAAAAGATGGCAGGCAGTAATCTGAGAGGAAAAGTTATTGCGGCTTTGATAACAGCTTGCAGTTGCTCAGAGATGTTTACCTTCTGCCCCCAAACACACCCTGCTCTGGGCATGCTGGACTTAGCAAGTAAAAAATACAGTGAAGAAAAAGGAACCCTTTGTTTAGGAGCTTTCAGGCTGGACCACCTTTGAATTCAGAGGTGACAAGCTGAATTCTGTCACAGAAAACGTATACCTCTTACCACCCCAAACTCTTCCAATTAAATCTGACAAAAAAGGAACGCGGCTGCTACTTTACGGTAGTTTTTCAAAGCATCACAGAATGTTACAGCTAGGAGAGCCTTCGGAAGGGGCCCAATATCCTTTGATGAGAGACCGAGGCCCAGAGAGGTTAAGTCCACTGCCCACCGTCACATGGCAAGTTGGTAGCAGATCACCAAGATGTACATTCCCGTCGCCGAGTTTTCTCATTTCTTTTGGGACTTTGCATGTCTTCATGCTTAACCCAGTGCCTGGTACACAGGAGGCGGTCAGAAACTGTTCAGCTGAATCCAGATCCCTGCATTCTGTCCAGAGTGTTTTCCACTGAACCACACTTGTTCATGTTTAACAATGGATTAATCTCTCTTTTATCTTCCCAAAGACTCAGAAGTCACATTTCAAATGATGCTCTTACACAGGTATAATTAAATCTCCAAAAGGTGGGACGGCAGAGAAATGAGAGGCTGGAGCATAACAGACACTTTACAACCTGCGGATGCCAACAGCAGGCAGCCCCCCCACCCCCACCCCCTTCCCCACAGTATAACGGCAATTATATTCCAGGGTGAATAATATAATTATCTAAATGAAACCAGGAAGGAAAAAAAAAAAAAGAGACTACAGCATAAAAGGATTAGCTTCTCAGGGCCTCATGGTTGGAGGAGGCAGAAGGATGCATCCCGGCTGACAATTTCATAAAGTAGCCATCAATTATTTAAATCATTGTGACTTTTCAGACAGCATTCTGGACAGCAAAAGGAAAAGGCACTCTAAATTTTTGAAAGCCGTAAATTAGAAGAGAGATGCTTGGTATTTGGTTTTGGAGTGAAACGTGCTCTGCCTTCAGAGAAAGGAGCAGAAAGAAAAGCAGTCGCCCTCAGAGGAGGTGGCTCAAAATGCCCCTTTGCTGAAAGTTCAGCGGAACAAAATATCTTTCTCACAGTGCAAGTATTGGTACTATTAACATCCCATGTAAATACATTGCTCAGCACATGAAAGGGTGGCGGATTTTAAATAATACTGCAGGTCAAACAGAAACAGAACTGGGTCAGCAGGAGAGAGGTCTGGATTCTGCTAGTGGAGCTGCCACTGACTAGATAAATCACCTTTGGCAAGACCCTCCACTTGCTGAGCTTGGGCTGGACCTCAGCGACAGGGCATGGAGTAAAATTCCAGCTCTAAAATTTTACTGAAGTCTAGTCTTCATATGACAGGGAATGGCCACACTAGCTGGAGAAAATTCATACGGTAGGTTTAACTCTACACGGTCAGCTTTTTATTAAATAGAGTTATGACTTAACAAAGATTTGTCTCCTGTATATGCGTTTGGTTACACTAGTCCTTGTCTGCTATATTCTTGTCCTATATGTAAACCAGCCTTTGCCTATAGGTCCAGGGCCTGAAAGGAGGAAGGAAGGAAAACATTTTAAAAGCCTAAAAATGATGCCATGACTTGAAGTGTTTGCATCAGCTAAGCTAGCTAGCTCTAAAGCAATCGATTAGGTGCACTCAGCTACAAGGTCTGCAATTGGGTTAGTGTCACAAGGTCAGTCTGCTCAGGAGTTTCATGAGGCTATTTGCCTGGTCTCCCCTAAATACAGCTAACTGGGAAAGGGTAAAATTAGCTTTTAATTCAGTCACTTAATGATTATTTCCATAAAACTACTCCATGAAAAAGCAGACGTTATAAATATATAACTAATTACTAAATATTTAACTAATGCATTGGAGACAAATATAGGAACGCTAGCAAAAATTTTAACAATATAACTACCTAGGGATTAATTAAAAATATTCAGCAACTAAATTATAACATTATAGATTAGAACTTATCTCTGACTTTTTTTTTTTTGGTTTTTGTTTCTTGCTTAAAGAGAAATCTTTAATTTGTTCTTATTTCTGTTCTCTACATCAAAAAGTTTCTCATCACTTGCAGCTTACCAATTTCTTGTCATGGCGGGTGCTGGAGAAAGTTCTTTCTGCACTTACAGTTTTGCGCCCTCTGCTTATGCGCCTTCCACCCTATTAATTCCTCTACAAATGAAGAGGACTTGCTAATCGAATCAAGCCTCCGAGCTTGTGTTCTATATTGCTAATACGCAGGTCACTGTACATTCAAGAAGGATGTACACGCCAGCTTTTGTGCATCCCATCTCTCAGGCAGTAAACACTTAATTCTCATTTCTCTCTATTCCACCTTCTTCACCATCAACCGGTGTAGAAGTCAGGCTTCAACTGGCCCAGCTGACCTGGCCAGCTAACATTCAAAGGTGTGCAAAAAAATAAGAGGCCTCTTCATGCTGGCCCACTGGCTCCTCTTCCAGGAAACAAGGAGGGTATCACAAAAACCCTCCTTGAAAGGCACAAGTTTAGCCCTTGACAAAGCAGGATTTCATGTCCCATGTGGCTACTTCCTTTGGGTTTAGCTCCTTGGAGAATTCCCAGGGGAGGAACCCCAAATACCAGAATAAATTTACTTGTTGTTAGCCCTAAATGACTTGGTAAAAGAATTATATTTGCCTTTTGTCCCATTAATTCCAGGTTTCCCGATAGCTACACGTCACTATGCCTTTCTTTTTTTCCGTTCTCATGGGGAATAACTATGTTTCACTCTTACAAAGATTTTTTTCCCCCTACGATTTGAGCTGGAAGAAGAAAAATCATTAAGTTCTAAAAGAGTGTGCTGCCAGTGAATTCCTATAACCATCTACTCTCAGACAGATTTTTGGGCCCCCTGACTCATGGTTTTTACTGTAGCTGGAGTAGTATGTCTCTGGCCAGTTGGTTTTATTTTTTTAGGGGGTGGACGGTAGAGTTAGAGAGGGAGAGTTGTTGTTTTTTCCTGGAAAGTATTTTTTTTAAAGATAGAACCTAAGAGTAAGTTTTAAAATAGAACCTAAGTGTAAGAGCAAATGATTTTTACTTTTGCCTTTTTCTTAGATTCAACAGTTTACTCATCGCGCTCATATTTTTATTAAATCACTTACTACTGTGGTGTACTTGTTTGTTTATAAGTCTGTCCTCACCACTGCCACAAACCCCTTCATGTCCACAACTTCCGTACACAGCGCAAAACACATCCAACTGATCTGAAAACTTATGACCATACAGAAACATTCACGTGGATGTTCACAGCAACTTTATTCATAACCATCCTAAATGGAAGCAACCAGGATGTCCTTCAATATGTGAGTGGATAAACAATCTGTGGTAATTCTATGCCACATACAGCCTACCACATCCTTACCCAAACCACAGAATATTATCCAGTGACGAAAGAAAAGGGCTGTTGAGCCAGGGAAAGCCACGAATGAATCTTATTCCTACTGCTCACTGAAAGAAGCCCGTCTGAAAAAGCTACTTACTGTAAGATTCCAATCATAAAAGGCAAAACTTTGGAGACAGAAAAAACATCCGTAATTGCCACCTGTGTGGAGAGGGGGAAGAAGGTTGAATGGATGAAGTATAGGGAATTTGGTGGGTGGTAAAAACCATTTTGTATGGTAATATAATGGTAGACACATGACATTATGCATTTGTTGAAATCCACAGAGCGCTAAAGCACAAGGAATGAACCTTAATGTATGCAAATTAAAAAAAAACATTTAGGAGGTTAAGGGATTCCAGGATGATGATGTGTAGAATATGACAAAACCATCCAACTCTATCAAAAATGTATAAAAACAACCTTCTTGAAAGGAAGAGGAGAAAAAAGCGCTGACCCAGCTAATTTAGGAAGTTAGTAGGCTGTCAAACTAGAGGCAAAAGAAACTAGACACAAGGACTGTGCAGTAGCTGACGAAGTCGTTTCCCACAAGGGTATGAGTTGGTAAGTCTGATGCTGCTATCCATGTACGCTGGAATTGAACAGTTAGATACATGAATGGTGGATGGTGGGATTCCGGTCTTTCACTGTTAGCAAGAGGGAGGTTACAGATCAGCAAGACGCGGCGGCTAGAATGATCTATTCAGTAACGCGTTGGAGTAGCGGACATCAGCATGAACTCCTTTTTAGCTAAATAGACACAAGTAGCTACATATAGAAATATGTATAGATATGAACATATACAAGGATTAGTATACACACATATGTTTCCTTTCTCTGTCAGCTGAGAGGACCTAGAAGCAATGATGCCCAAGCAACGACAAACATCCCAAGCCTCCAGATCTTGGCTGCCAATACTGTTTACTCTCCAGTAACAGGAACTGGAGCTCCTTAGGAAAATGGCTGATTCTAGGACTGGAGCAGAAAATACACAGATGGAGTTTGGAGCATCCTGTAGCGCCTAGAAAATAAGTGTTGAAGCTCACAAAGATGGGAACACAGGAGATAGAGGTGCCAAATGAAAATAGCCTCCAAAGGCCAAAGCTGGAATAACCTGAGCAACAAAATAAAGTTGCATTGGATTGTAACCCACTGTGTACGATAAAAACCCGTAAGTCCATACTGACATAAATAAATGATTGAATAAATATAGAATGGGAGAGAAGAGACAATCTCTAACGCAGAAGGATTCCAAGTCATTTATGCACATTCTTTGTCATCAGGGAATCACAGCATTAACTCCCTGCTCCTTGAGGATGAGGGTTGTGCATCGTGACTCCCTCCCAAAGAGTCAACTATGCAAAGGGGAAACAGAAGAGGAACTTTCCAGTGGAGAAGCATGACAAACCTGGCCCAGCCAGGTAGGTGATCACTGTTAACATTGACAGTGATATGTCATGGACACTGATCTTACGTGATGAGAAGAGCATTTTATTTCTGTGGCCTTCCTCCCCCAAATGCATACATCCAGTCAAATCATGAGCAAAACATCAGACAAATCCATACAGCAGGACATTCTACAACATGCCCAACCCACTGTGAAGGTCATTAAAAAAAAAGGGAAAGTCTAAGAACTTACACCCAAGAAGAGCCTAAAGAGATAGGGCAGCTAAATGTCATGTGGTTTCCCTGTAGCAGAAGAAAGACATGAGGTGACAAGCAAGGCAGTCAGAATAAAGTGTGGACTTTAACTAATAAGAATGTATCAACAGTGGCTCACTAATTGTAACAAATGCACCAGACTAATATAAGATGTTAAAAATAGGGAAAACTGGGTGTGGGGGTTATGGGAACTCTCTGTATTATCTGGGGAACTTTTCTGTAAATCTAACACTTTTCTAAAATGAAAAAAAAATACTTCAAAAGAAAGCCAATATTCAGTGCTACTTACTTCCTTTGGCAAACAATATAGGTTCACTTTTACATGCTATCCCTAGCTGTGTAAGCCAGAGGCTACCCTTTAGCCTCAATGCTGGCAATTTCCATTTTATTCATGCATCAAATGAGTGCCTACTATGTGTCAGAGGTGTCTTTTGGCTCTAAAGCAAACTCTGAGGGGATGGAAGAAAAGGCGACGTTTCTTGTTTGAGAGGGAAGAAATTAACTGACAGCCCGGCCCTCTCTCTGTTGAGGCAAGCCGCTCATTCTGACAAACCCCTGGAAGCCAGGGACAAACGCAGCGCGCAAGGTCACCAGGGCACTCCTGCGAGCCCCTGATAGGCAGCCTTGACCTTGGAATGACCAGGGGGAGAATAAATTAAGAAACGCTTTGCAGAATAAAAAGGAAGAAGCAATTAAGCTCCTGTGGTTGAAATAGGGCAAAGAGGAGTGTGTGAGGAGAGGTACAGAATGGCCCTCATTTAAGCACAGTTATCTGAATTTGACTTTGTAGCTATTTGCAAGTGAATACTCAGGGTATTCTGGGCTCCAAAGATATGACCATCCATCATGGGAATAGCTGTAACTATGGAGGGAAAAAAAAGCAGATAAAAATGAGGAAGAAAAAGAAAAGGAAACTAGAAGCCTAGATGGATTTTTTTTTCCCTCCTCAAAAGACTTTTTTTCCAATACGTACAATCCAAAGAGGACATAATGACATAGATAACCTGGTAATGAGCTAGCTGTGTATTGCGTTTCCCCAAAGTGGGACTTTAACTGACAGAGCCCTTGTGTATCTAAAAAGGCAATAAATGAGAAATGTACAGCTTAATCTCTAAACAAATACGACCCTGCCGTAGCTACACGTCTGCTCTTGTGGACAGACGGGACGGAGAGCCCCATCCAGTCGCCGGGTGCGCAGGCTCAGAGAGGAAAAGCTGATGACGATTTATAAGCACAATCCTTATACCCGAAAGCAAGCCTCTCTGGTTGGTTTGGCCAATTATGACAATCGATCAAAAGACTGGCTTCAAACGCTGAGCTGAGCAAAATGCTGGAACTCCCCAAACCTTGGGCAGCCACGAGGTCACCACGCGAAGCTTCGGTCTGGGGATGAACGTTGCCAGGAAGCTGTGTTCCCTTCAGAGCTGGGTGGCTGGCTCCCCACCTCGGACGGCCTTTCTGGCCCCAGGCTCTCTGCCCTGCGGTCTTGTCTGCGGACTGCCGGAGCCCACTCTCTCATTAGAGCATCCGTGAGACCGCACCCCTTCACGATTCTGCAGCTCTCCACTCCAAAGGCCAACTGCTCTGTTCCAAGTTGAAGGCCGCTGGGCGAGCTGTGTAACCCATGAGCCACGTGCCTCCCTCTCCATTCACTCCTTCCCGCATCTGGGCTAATCTCGCAGTCTCAGCAACACACCTTCTGTGTTTGCGTACATTATGTGCCTTGTTTGCGGTACTCTCTCGTCTCCTTTCCCCATTTTTACACACCCTGCAATGCCCGGTGTCGGGCCCACCTCTTGCCCCGTGTCTCCTGAATCCTCTAGCTCTCAGCGGTCACTCTCCTTCACTCTCAAACTGCAAATCTTCCAGTGTGTGATCACAGACTGTCCTCTGCTGCTCATGGGTGTAAGGGATTCTGGTTTCCTAACTGAACTGGAAGCTGAGAAGTGGGAGCCGTGCTTGAAATTTCTTCTGCATGTGCACAGGTCCTGGTCTAAGACTAGCACGAGGCCGGTGTTTAACAAGAAACTATGATCACTGAGTTTGATTCGAATTTCAACAGTGGTCATTACTTAACGGCATCACGTCGCTTTCGTTACAGATGTATCAGACACCAGCCCACATCAGAGTGTGTGTGCTGAGATAAAGCACATGCACGTTTTTGAGCAGGATGGGATCCTTGAAATGCGTGAAGAAAAACAGCTGCTTTCTTTGAGCAGTTCATCTTAAGGTGCCATGTAACTTTCAAGCTGAGAGAGTCTTGTTTCTCTGTCTACATTTTCTCACGAGAATGTCTCTAAGCCAAAGCTGCAGCATCCACACAGGGCGAACACGACTTGCGATAAGAACCTCAAAAAATTCCCCAAGAACAGCAGTTCTCTGTCTACGCTCATCTGGCTCCTGCCAGCAATCCGGCCACATCAGCAATTCTGCTGCTTCCAAGAATGATAACTATCATTTGCTCGGGTTGTCGAGCCAGCCTTTTCTCTCCTCTTGGTATCTTTTGATGGGGCCCACTTCCTCTTCTCTAGCGTTTAAGGAAAAGAAATAAATCTGCGGATGCCTTTGTTAGCAAGTAAAGCCAAAGAGATTTCAGGCAAAGGCAGCTCTCTAAAGCTCCGAGCGACCGAGTGTTATGTTAGTGCTGCTGGCCCCTGTTGGCAGGTCTGTCATAAGATATTACCTTCTCTCCTGCTCATCCACCAAGGAGCGGACCCAGGCAGGATCAGAGTAGACAGCAGCCAATCAATGTCTCGAAATACTTAACCCAAATGAGCCCTGTTTCATAGAACAGTCTAGGAGACAACTGAGATAGTCATCAGTGGGCCTACCTTTAGTTACTTAGGTAGAAAGTCAATTCAGTTTAAAACCCAGGGCTTATCCCTATATTGATGTCATTCCGAAATGGCCTGGTGCTCAGACAAGTTTCCTGGTACCGGGAAAAGCTGGTAAACAAGTGTCACCAGCTGTAATGACTTTCTCATTCAAGTCCCTCGTGACGCCCCTATCCACGGGGATAAATCCTTCCAGCTTATTCTTTTTATACTGACCTCAAAACCCAGATGTAATAAACGAATTCCTGAGAAGTTGCATCTAAATTAAAATCTGCTTCAAACACAGCCTGAGAGATGACAGGCTGTAGAAGAAGACATTTGGAAATATAACTGACTTCAAAAACCATAAACTTTGAGATCATTAATGGGTCTCATACACGGTGTAAGGTTGGCTGCAGATGATTTTCTGCAAACAAAAGAAAAAAATTCTTCATTTCCAGCCCCTCTGGGCTTTCTCCAAAAGCCTAGCTGACTATACTGTATAGAAGTTACTTTAAAAATATATATATAATTTGCTTTGCAGAAAGCTACTTGTATAAGTCTAGTTAACCAGGAAGTTCTTCAAGAAAACCAGACAATTAGAAAAGACCCTATTTCTTTTTCATCCAGAAATAAGACTATAAAGACATTTGTCAAAATTCAAGTTGATGGTATTATGTGCCTATCCTGTCTGTATATATAAGTCATCTTTCACTGGCTCCCTTCACAGCCTTTTTCACCAACAGTTAAGAGGACAAGTTCCCTTGTAGTATTATATCAATAAAGGTATGCGCTGGTCAATTTTCTGTTCCATGACACTATTTAAAGGAAATGTTGAATGAGTATTTTAAGAACTTAGATGCTCTTTTTTTTTTTTTTTTTTTTTTATCTGAGCCATCCTGCCACCTGTTGGCAGCTCAGCAGCTGCTCAGCTCAGGCCAGGAATCGAACCACTGTTGCTCAGAGCTCAAACTCTTGAGCGAGCTCTTAACCAACTGAGCCACTCGGCCGGCCCCTAGACACTCTTTTAACAAAGCAACTACTTTCCTGCTTTATTTCTCTTTATGTTCAGATTTTCTAAGATATTAAAAACCTTTAGTAACACAATGGTAAAGAGCTTAGAGAATGATTAGGAGTTCAATTCTGGGATGGCTGAAGAAGAATAAAAATTACTAAGTCTGTTTATGTTATGAAACAAATACAGCAAAGTATTAACTGTAGAATCTGGATGGTGAGTGTGTTCACTGAACAATTTTTTTTTCAGCCTTTTTAGATGTTTAAAATATCTTCATAATAAATGCTGAAAAAAAAATACTGCCAGGTTCTTACACAGGTTACTAATCAAGTATGAAAAACACTGTTGGTAAAAACTAGTGAAGCCATTCGTTTAATAGGCAACACTGTTCATTTCTGTAGGTGTTTTCTTAGCACCACTCCCTTCAATGCTAATGGGTTTCCTGAATGGCACAATCATTGGGCGTGTGGACCAGTAATAATAACAGTTACGAAACAACAACTCAATATGTAGGGCAGTTCATAAAGCCCTACTGAGTACAGGGTCCCACTGTGCTTCTGACCGTAGTCCATGACGTAGTTGAACCGGCATCACTCTCATTTTATGGACAAGGACAATGAAACTCAGGGACGCTGAGTGGCTTGGGCTCATCTAAGGTCCCTGAGCTGACCAAAAGACCAGATCCCCATTGTAGAGTCTTTCCCTACCATGCCATGATGAAATTGACATGAGTTACTTTCCTGAATGGCCATGAAGAATCACAACAAAAAGTCTACAAACATTAAAATGTATTCAATCCATAATAGAATTAATAATACAAAACTAACCCAACTTGACAAGACAACTGGAAGACAAGAGATGAATGTTATAAAGTCCCTAAAGTCCCCACCAGTCATGAAAAATGTAACGTGCTCAGCTACCTTAGAAGTGAACAGGAGACTGCTGAAACCCACAGTGACACAAGAAACAGGCAAACACAAGGATGAAGGCATTTTCCACTTCCTCTTCCTGGATAAAGCCCGAAGTGGCCACCAGTGGTTACTTATTTGAGGTGCCTACTTGTCATGGAGGCCAGACAATATTGCTAATGAATAAAATAAAGCAATAAGAGTAAGACTCAAAGAAAATCAAAAGTACTAACTGTGGTAAGTTAGTATGTCTTTCTGTCTAGAGTCTAGACAGACACTGAAGAATTGGATTAGACCCCAAGGCATCTTGGTTCTAAGACTTCTTTTAGCACAGCGAGACCATCAGCACTGCTTCTCAGAGGTTACAGAGGGGGGTGGGAAATCAATTGATCAGCTCTGTTTTCAACTTAATGGTTTTCATGATGATTTCCAGCAGACCTTAAATAAAACTAATTTAGTTACATTAATAAAATCTATTCTGTACCACGGACTGGTATGGCAGTGACTGGCCGTGATGCAACCTTCTCCACATTAATATAACTTGATGTGATGAAAACAATATGCTGTTGCTGCTGACCTCACTTCCTTGGGAAACCAACAAGAGGTCACTGGCAGCCCCTTGGCTTAGCGGGAGAGAGAACGGGTTTGGGCATCAGTGTAATGATCTCTAGCAAATCACCACACTGTAAGCAGTGGTGTCTGCCAGCCTTCCATGTGGCTTAACTACAGCTCCAGCAATCACTCAGCCTACCAAAAAAATCACTTGGAACCTCTCTGAAACCCAGAATTTAGACCACCTCCCTGGCCCAACTCCCTAAACAGCAATACACTGCGTCCTGCCAGAGGGTCTTCAAGGAGAATATAGCAAATTGAATACCCTGCATTCTTTATAACTAGCTTCTAATTATTAGCTATAGTAGGTTGAATGGTGCCCCTGGGCTCTAAATTTACACAGAACTTCAGAATATGACCTTATTTGGAAATAGGGTCTTTGCAGATGTAATTAAGGATTGAGATGAGACCATCCTGGATGGGGGGGGATGGAGATGGGGTGGTTACGGTAGCCCTAGGAAACAAACACGCAAGCTTTCAAGGTCATAACCACTGCAAGCTGCTTCTGCTAATAAATGATCAGTGGGAAAACTCCAGGAAAAAGACAAAGAAGGTGAAACAATATCATCTCTTGTGGTCACACCAGGGTAGCGGGAAGCAGGAAGTGGAAATGACCAGGTGGGTTACCCGGAAGTTGACAGGAGTGGGCAAACAGCAAGTTAGTGAGGAGAGGCGGTGGCCGAGCACACTCAGTCAGTGTCAGAAACCTGTAAAGGTGAAGCGTTAAAGAGCAGGCAGGTAACGCGTATCAGAGGGGTCAGTGCTGGAGTCAACATGCATGTGACATGGGGAAGGAAACAGGCACATTTCACAATCATTATTTCACCTAATCATTGGAAAGGATTCCTGTGTTCCTGTGACACACATTCTATTATTCTTGTTTTAAAGAGGAGGAAACAGTGCAGAGAGGCTAGCCATTTGGTCCTGGCCACAAAGTTTTCCATTGAAATGGTGGGATTTAAATCCATTTGTGTCTGTTTCCAAGGCTTAGGTACCAAGCTTGGTTCAAAGCATCAGAAAGAGAACCCTGTGTTATAAACCTGGCTGAATTAAGGAATGTCTCAACTATAACTTTTATAGACTTCCTCTCAGGGCAATGACTGGTTCTGTGGTGTAGAAAGACCCAAGCCCATGGCGCTAATTCGGGCTGCATGCTGGTATCACGTGGCATCTTATAAAATGCTGATGCCCAGGCCCCACTCCCGACCCAATGAGCTGCATCTCTGGGATGGTATCGGAGCAGTGGTGTTTCAGAAAGCTCCTGGGCGAAGCTAATGAGATGCTAATGTTGTTGAGAACCCCCGGGGGAGGTGCAGCCGGCTCAGAAAGGGGAGAGTGCAGGGTCTGCGGCTGGCTCTGTAACCACTTCACTCCTCAGAGGTGCTCTGACAAATACTGGGGCAGCGAGGACAATGAAGGTGTGCTTTCAATGTTTTTAGGCTGCCTAACATTTTTACTTGCACGGTTTACGTTTTTTTCCTCCAATGATGCAGGAACTGGAGCCTAAGCATTAGGAAAGCCGCCGGTCTCACGCTGCCCTACATGAGCAGCAAATGGAGGCTCTTCCTGGGTTTGGGAAGAACTTTGCCAAGTTCAGCAACGTGCTGGACTGGGAAGCAGCCTCTGCTGCCTCTGCAAGTATCGTGTTTACGGTTTCTGGGCCTGTACGAAACAAAGCTGAGTATGTTTTTTTGTTTTTGTTTTTATTATTTTTTTAAATTAAATTAATTTTTTTTTTTTTGTTTAGCTGAGCCATCCTGCCACCCATTGGCAGCTCAGCAACAGCTCAGCTCGGGCCGAGAATTGAGCCGGCGACCCTGTTGCTCAGAGCTCGCACTCTTGAGCGAGCTCTTAACCAACTGAGCCACTGGGCCGGCCCTGTTTTTGTTTTGAAGGGACTACTGTTGCTCACCATGACACTAGGAGCTGCAGCATGAGATCCCCTTCCCTAACCTCCAGCTGGGCAGGTTGGTACTGTGTAGGGCAATGCTCTTAGAATGCCAGCCTGTGTCAAAATCCCCTGGGGGGCTGGTGAGAGCAAAGATTTCTGGGCCCCACCCCTAAGTGAAATGAGGTTCAGGCAGGTGCCTCTCTCACAGGTCCGGGAGGTGCTCATGCTGACAGCCCAGTCTTCGGCTGGGACAAGGCTGTGCTTCTCAAACTCTAACGTGCATACAAACTGCCTGGTGATATCTTATGGAGGTGTGATGTTCTCCTCCTCAGACCACGCTCTAAGTAGCAAGGGGACAACGTATTCCATCAGGGGACGTAAGGAAAAACTTTACTTGTACCTTTGTTTTCACAGTTAGATGTCCATTCAGCAGTTTGACGTAAAAGAAAAATCTTAAGCATTAGCCCCCACCCTTTCTTTGGATGGAGAGACTAAAGTAGAAATAAATGAGTCCCTCAAATCAATGATAAGTAGGGAACTGTGCGGATGTTTCCTGGTGTCTAAGGAATAAACAATCTGTAGGCTCCTGCAGACATATAAGGCCTGAGAGGGTATGCACTTTCTTCTACAGCCCCACATCTGATGCCAGAAGATCTGACTCAGGAAACCTGAGGATTTCTCTTAAGAGATTTTATTTTGAATCAGCACACACTGCCTTGCAACATGTGGAAGCCATTTTGGAAAAAAAAAAAAAGTGGAATCTCAGATGTTAAGACCTTGAGGTATATTCAATCCTGCCTTCATGCTGACAAGCATTATAGGCATAAGAACTGTGGCATTTTAATTTAAGCTTTGTCAAGAATTTTAAACCCAAGACCACGAAGCTTATATCGTGAGGGGAGAATAAGCACACACATCCTTGCCCTAAGGAAGCATCATTCATTCATTCATTTTCATTCATCTACTTGCCCATTTATTAAATATCATGTACCTCTTCTATTGCAGGCACTGTTCTAGGAGCTGGGGTTTTAGTAGCGAGTCACTTGCAGCAAATACCCAAACTATTCCATCTGCTGGAAAGTGCTCTGGAGCTGAGGCAAGAGATAGTTGGTTCTATGCTTTTACTCCTCTGAGAGGCGATATAGGAAATAAGGGGTTAAGAGCGGTGTGTCCCTCACTGGTGAGAGGCCAGGTTCCTGCCCCATCTGTTGTAGATTGATACTTTTATAAAATAGAATGGGAATTATGTACTAGAAAAAAAAATTAAAAACCACAACGATATACAAATCCCATTTTAATACTTGATTCAACAATGTCAACTAGCTTTAAAAAACGGGAGGCATCTAAATGCTTACTTTGAAATTCTGTACATCTCCTAGCAGACCGGTAACAAATAGCTCGCAGACAAGCTTACTCCTCAGGCTATGCTTTCAGTCTAACTCGTTCAGAGCAAGGCCTCCAGGGTCATGTGCCTGGGTCTGAATCACAGTTCTGACACTTGCTAGCTATGCGACCACGGGCAAGTTACTTATTTAATTGTCTCTGAGTTTCCTCCCCATAATAAGAACATTGCCCCCACAAAGCTGTTGCCAATATATGGAAACCACAAGTCAAACATAAAGCACTCTATTCTGTGTGTAGCTCACAGGAAATGCTATCACAGAGCTAGCTGCCATCTTTACCACTATCTACTGCTCTGCTAGGAATGCTATCATTACTGTTATTACTACTTCCGTTACTGGTAGTGCTATGCTGTGGTATCATTTTGGGCCAACACTTGCGCAGCTGTTTCACCTACAGAATGGCGCTCGTTATCACTGCCTCTCTATTTCCCTCTTTCCCTTCCATGAATTCTGTGCCTAGAAAGGGCAATCACCGATGCAAAAGCACACCATCACCCATGGAAACAGCCCCTCATAACCGACTGTCTATACCGCCCAGATGCCATGGCAGGGAGGTAAGGACAAAGTATTGCGGGGTTCTGTGCATCTGCACATCACAAACAAAGGACAACAGCCCTGACACAGCTGTCCTCGCATTCTCCCTGCAGCATCCAGCTGGGCAGATGCCATGTGACACTGGGTGCTGCCTCAGGGGACAGACATGATCCTTTCTTCTACTCTGTGACCACACAACAGTCTGGCAGAGGGAATGGCGTTAAAGGATGCGTTTATACTTCACGTAATTGAAAACCTAACCCACCTGCTTCTTTCACACAAACTTGTATTTCTCCAAGCTCCCTTCTTAACAGTTGTTTTGGAAACTCAGCTAAAATTTGTGAGGATTATTTCTTACATTTTCTTCAGATTAATCACCTACAATTAGCCAGGGATAAAAATATCAAGGTGACATAGAAACATATTGAAGAAACACTGAAACTTGAGCATGGGAAATTATGTTAGAAAATAATTTATAATCATTACAAAGCAAGAGAGACGCTTAAGATGGGAGAGAAAAATAACCATCACTTCACTTGCTTTTTAAATCTCGTAACTCTGAGAACAGTAAACAAATTTATTGCTATGGTCTAACTCATTTGCATTCTCATTAAATGAAAATCTTATGAAGAAAGAGAGGGCAACACGATGAGCAAATAAGCAAGCAGGTGTTTGGGCTCTGAAAACAAATTTGGAGATGGATAACTTGAACGGCCTTAGTTTCAAGATTTACTTCCTTACATAGAATTATCATGTCTTGCCTAGGTCAAAGAGAGAACGGGTCAAGTTGGAGTTCTTATCTAGTTTCAGAATGGAGTAAATGATTTAAAGAACAAGAGGTAAAAACCAACCAAACAAAAAAACCCAACAAAAAACCACACTAAAAAACAAAACAAAAAAAAACTCCAACCAACCAACCAAACACAGAGTAGTAACATGCACACTTAGCCGGTGATGAGGCTGGGGGCGATTTGACAAGCACATCGGTAAACTGCCCAGAGATGTCCATCCACCAACGGCGTGTGGCCCGGCCATGGCCAAGGCTGTAGGCAACCGGTTATGAGTTCGAATGTGTCTTTGCTACTCAAGCTGAAAATCATGTTTAATAAGCCAGTATCTTTAGTTCACAGACTCCCTCTAGTCCACCGCTGTCTGTTTTCTTTTAAATTCAGTACACTAAGCCTGCTAAAGTTGCTCTGTACAGCATATAACACGCCACCTCAGGGACTTAAGTACAGAAAGGTTTTCTGATGGAGAGGAAGTTAATGACATGGTCAGACAAAAGAAAAATGTGAGCAAGTTTTGTCGTTCGCTACTTCTCATCTTCCTGCTCTGACTCTGCAGTCATTTATGACTCACAACATATTCACTGCGTCCACCCGTCCATCTACCCATGCATGCAAGCATCCATGCAATAAATTATTGACTGAGCACCTTCCTGCTGCCTGGTATTGTACTACGCTTTTGGAACGCACCTTCTAGTGGGAAAAGACCGAAAATAAACAAGTTAGAGAAGAAATTAACCAATAACAACAGTTGCTGTGTCAAGAAGGAAAAAATAAATCCAAGTGTTAAAATAGTGACTAGCTGGGGAGATCTATTTGGGATCCTGATAAAAGAGAAAGGAACATTCATGAAGAGATGATCTGAAGAAGCCACAAAGGATGCTGAGGCACCAGCAACTCGTAATAGAAGAAAGCTGCAATCAAGGGACAAGGAGAAGAAATGGTGTCGTCAGAGTTCAGTGAAAGCCGGAGCTGTGGAGGAAGTGTTGTCACCTGGCAAGATTGTTATGGGGGGGATGCACCCATGGCCAGAACCATGATCCAAAGTGGAAAGGAAGGAGATAAAAACCAACCCAACCTGCTGCTAGTGCTTCCTATTGGTAGGTCATGAGTCACTTGGCAAGGGAGCTCTGGTGATACAATTCCAGGGTCCGGCTTCAGTGTTGAGAATGGATTGGGGGGATGGGGAGGAAATGGAGGATAACCAGGGAAGGGAGCCTACTTATAGGACAGTCAGGAAAAGCTCCCCTGTGGAGGTGATATTTGAACTGAGACTCAGAGAGGAGTAGGTCAGAGACATGCAGAGAGCCCGTGGAAGAGCAATCCAGCAGAGACGAGCGAGCACATGACTTTGTCATTGTCCCTTCTCTGCGTCCCATGCTCACCCAGCACAGATCCCTCACCAGGATCTAACGCAGACCCAGACAATCCAAATGAGCCCATTGCTTGGTGTGACGCTATAATGCAAATCCTGGAGAAACGAATGTCTCTGTTCTATTTTCTCAATATCACACAAGAGTTTGCTAAAGGATGTTACTAACTAGGATGCTTTCCTTTGAAAGGTCCAGTGTTTCCATGAATTCTAACGAACAAAGAAGGCAAATTCAAGGAAGACATATGAATATATAAGGGCAGATCAGAGCAGGCAACTGAAACAGCTATAATTCCCTGCCATTTACACAACTTTTCTTTGAAGTGCTCAAGCCTTCCACATTTTGAGATATCCTCATATCATACAATTTATGTAAAAAATGAAGAAACCTTTTTTCTTTTAAATGAAGAAACACTATAAAGATACAATTACAATGTAATAATAGTTAATGAATATCCATACATTTAAACTCATAACTATTTTTTTTATATTTACCTTTGAGTCACTGGATAAAATGGATATAAAATAAATACCCCAAGCCTATTCATCCACATATCTTCTGAGCCATGTTGCCCAGAAACCATTTCTTTAGTCAAAGTCAAATGTTTAATATTAACAAGATCATCACTTTCATTAAATGATCTGATTTTTAAAAGCATATTTGCTGGTAGGTTCAAGTTCACTGTGAGCTAGCCAAGCTCTTAACCGTAAATCTGCTCTCCAATGAGCACAGAGGGTTTCCTGTAGGTAGCTGGGGTTTAGGCAGAGTAACTTGCTCCCCCATTCACTAGGATGCATTCACCAATGGAAAAAGAATTCCTCTCAAGGACGAAGCCAGGTAAGTCATGAGGCAATGCTGGCATGTTAATGAGAATCACTCTCTTGCACATCCCAAGCTAACCACTTTTTCCTTAGAGATCTTAAGGAACTTTCATTATCTCTACATTAGTCCTAAATTTCCCTACTGCCTGTTTATTTCTTCATGTTTTGTCCCTGAAGATATGGAAACAGATGGCACTTCTTCTTCTGTATTTTTAATCTGTGACTCTTGCCAAGGCAATGAAACCTGTTGGAAAAACAGTAAGTTCACAGCATCTTGGTACTTACCTGCAGCAGAGGCCGCTGCATGCCCAGAACCCTCATGGTGTCGGCGTTAGCTAGGATCTTCAAGGGGTCAGACGTTTTAGTGACGCCTTCAATCTCCTTGTTGATCTCAGCCAGGACTTGATTGAGAAAGATGTTTTTGATGTATACAGTGAGAAACTCCCGAAGAGGACACTGTTTGGCTGGGCCAAGTCCCAGGGCATGCTCGAGCTCCTGAATAAATCTGGAAGACAGAGTACAATGGTGGTTACATGTATCAGAAAAACAGTTATAGAAATATGACAAAACACGCATGCGTATCACTAGGCTTTGGTTCCTTCCAGGGAGAGATGTGAGCAAATTCCCAGAATTCTTATCAAGAATTTTATATTATCACTCTATAATAGTCACCTGTTCATCTATCTATATAGACTATTGATCTATGTATACTATTCATCTATCTATATCTATATGTATATAGATATAGGTATGTAATACAAGTTATTCCCCTAATTGAATAGAAATAGGATGAAATAGAAAACATGACTTCTAAACTAGGGGGAAAAAGGAGACAAAATATTTTTCTTAATTCAAGAAGGAAACAAGAACAAAAGAAGCAAAGGAAAGCATGATGAACAGAAAACAAATTATGATGCAAATTTAAAATTACTCCCCGGAATACTACATAGTTCTCATTGAGCTCTTTATATATGTACATAGAAATCTGAGGGAGGGAGGGAGAGAAGGAGGGAGGGGGCGAGAAGGAGAGAGAGAGAGAGAGAGAGAGAGAGAGAGAGAGAGAGAGAGGCAGGGAAGAACAGAGGAGGGAGAGAGTAGTATATAGGGAAGGGGCAGAAGGCTAGAGAGAGTTGACAGGCCTTAGGAAGGAGACTGACAGGCCAATAAGAGAGGGACAAGGCCCCCCAGAGCCTTCTCTCCTCCCTGGGCAGCCTTGTCTGGGGCTCTCTCAGATGAACACCTGACGATGCAGAGACCATCTGTTCATGACAAAAGTATCCTCACTGTACAATGGAAGCATAGAGGAAGAACCTCCAACAGTAGAATTAAGGGTTGGAAGGTCAGGGGGAGGCTTCCTNAGGGAGGGAGGGAGAGAGACGGAGAAAATGTAAAGAAAATACTTTTAATTCATGATGATATGTGAGTTGGGAGGTTACAGAAGGGAACAGGATGGGAGGAGGTGGGGGCAGAGGAGAATTTTAACTCGATTTGTAATGATCTATTTCCTTTATTAAAAACACCTACAGCATATATGGTGGAAAGTTAATCACTCTCAAAGCTCAGTGATGACTATGCAGATGTTTGTGATATTACTCTTCGAACTTTTCTACACTGGCAGTTCCTGCTTTGCATGGCTCTGATATGTACACATTTAAGTTACTACAGTTTAGTTAATAACACCAATCCTCCAAAGCCAAGGTTTAAATTCCCGTTGCCACAGGCATGAACTGTGAGTAATGGCATAAAGTACAAACTCTGAGGCCAGCTCTTCAGTTCAGAAATCTCTACATGAATCCATTGATGTTCATTATGATCAGCAATGATGTCACTATTTTCCAAGTGTGTGGGTGTCTGGTCACGGCACACCTGTTATTTGGTTCATGTACAGACAGCAAAGCACGTAGTTACGTTGTCCCCTGGTCAGTGATAAGCCCATGCAACATTCTACAAAGGGTAATTAAAAGAGGGAATTGGCCCAAAAGATAAAAGTACCGAAAAAACCCCCAAAGTGATAACGGTGGGAGTAAAATTTGAATTGAATGTCAATGGATTTATAGAAGATACAGCTGACATGGGGACGTGGACATGGCCCCCATTGGAGAGGCAAGTGCGGCCAGAGTGAAGGTGAATTTGTTGAACTCAATAAATGAGGGAAGTCCTTGTGACAAAAGGGATGAAGGTGGCCCAGAGAAAGTGATACCGCCAGCAAAATGTTTCATATTATAGTAACTCTTGGAGATATTTCATGACAATGAAAAGCAAAGGATAAAATGCTGGCAGTTGACCCAAACTTAGATGGAAGTCTGACATTTCTCCAAAGCATACAGAAGGCACTCGCTGTGCATCGTCAGCAGCAAAATGAAGGTGGCAAGTACTGTTCAAATTACTCTTGATGAGATTTTAACAATGAAATAAAACACCGTATTTCTCAGTGTTTCTAATGCCACCATGGACTCAGTACATTAGTTTTTCTATTTTTCCATATCTGTATATATTTATAACAGAGACTTTTTAATGTTTTGACAGAAATTCTTAAAGTCATGAAACAGTTTGTGATTTTTCCCCATTGATGAAGACTGCTTTGTGTTGTAATTTTTACAGTTCCACAAGGCTGCGCAAAACAATAGCTATTCTATACTTTAAATTTTTCTCAACAAAAATCTAGAAGGGAAATGAAATCAAATGAAATAAAGACAAAAAAATGAATAACTAAGAAGACATTACAGATGACAGGAAAAAATCCGAACGAATTAGTAGGAAAGTAATAAAAGAATACAAAAAGTTTACAGTGAAAGAAATACAATGGTCATTAAACATATGAAAATATTCTTAACTTCATTCATAATGAGAAAAAAAAGTATCCGGAAATTCTATTTTGTACTTCAATGCATTGGCCGAATTCCAAAAGTTTGAAAAAGCACTGTTGGCACAAGTGTGGAAAAGGGGGCATTCTCTTCTACTGGTGATGAGAGTTAAAAACGGCACAACCCTTACAAAGGGCAGGTTGGCACTATTGTTTAAAATTACAAATGCATTTCCTTTGGACCCAGAAATCCTACTTCCTGGAAATTTTTCTGACAGTCATTTCTGAACATGCTTACATAGGTCAGTGCAGCATTATTTTAATGGCAAAAGCTGGAAACAACCAAAAAAAAATTCCATCAATTAGGGATTAAACTGTGGTGCAGCAACCCCAACCCCCCCAAACATGGAAGCTTTTTGTGCACTACCGTGAAAAGATCTCCAGGATATATTGTTAAGTGAGAAAAAAAGCAAGGTGCAAATCAATTTGTGTTGAGTCGTATTTACTACACTGACTTCTGCATAAGAATTATATATCCTCATTTGTTTATTTTATTATAAAGACATCCTGGAAAGGCTCACAAAACACTAATGAAAGTTGAGTTCCTGCATGAAGGAGGGATGGAGGTGAGGCCTGGAAGGGGAGTGAGAATAAGACCTGTCAGTTATAACTTTTTTTAATCATTTGACTTTTAAAAACCATGAATGTAGTAGCAACTCAAATAAAATTAAACTATAAAATATAAAAATTATCTACACAGATCAAAGACTGTGCTTCATAAAACTGCTTTCTAATTAGACAACATTTAAAGTTTGGTATATAAATTGTCTTTTAAGTTTAGCTGTTTAGCCTAATAAAGAATTTCCTTTACTTAATAAATAAATAAATCATGGCTAACCTGTGTGTGTGTGTGTGTGTGTGTGTGTGTGTGTGTGTGTGCGTGTGTGTAGGGGAAGAGGGATTACCTATAGGATTATTATAATGAAAAAGCCAACGAATGCAGAAAAAAAGTGGAAATTGAGAAGCCATGAGAAACAGCGTTGAGGCCTCATAACAGATGTTATCAAGATGGACAGGGACATAAAAGCGTGACCCAAAACAAAATATAATAAATCTTTAAGAAGAGAGTGAGTGGAAGGAGTCAGGGGAAAACGAAGATGTAAAAGTAGATAGTTAACCGCGGCCATCATGTTCAGATCGCCAAATCCCACATCCTGCCATGCTGACCCCTTCTGATCTCCTCGAGGAGCCAGGGAAGTCCCCCACCCAGGTGCGTCTTGGTCTCCTTGACTGGCCTCTGAAAGGCAACTGCTGTTATGAATCTGCGGATGAGTAAATACAGCAAAGGTCTTTTATCATTTTTTAATATTATGGGAATCAGTCATCGGAATCCCTCTTTATTCTTTGCACTGAGACTTAGAAAGAGGGTCTTCTGAGCACAACTACTTCTTTCATTTCTAACAATCTTGAACACTTATTAGAACAAAATTTTTAGTGGTTAACCAGCTCCTAAACAGTGACAGAAGGCTCTGAATTGTCCCCACTTCCTTTTTTGCTAGTCCCTCCTTGGCCTTTGGTGTCCGTAGAATATAAACCTCCCCCCACCCCCACCCACAGCGGGACAGATGGAGCAGCTCCCATCACTTGCAGCTGAATGATTTCTTCCAACACAAATCACTGATTCCCTAACACACACACATCAGTCTCAAATGACACATCCAGGTTGACGCTGTCATCCCTAACTCGAGGGGACCTATTCGCTGTGCTCCCCAATCTGCTTCCAGAGCTGGGAGGGCCCTCGTGGTGCAGAAGGCAGGAGGCATGTGAAAGAGATGGAGAGAAAAATAAGGGCTGTCTTATCAGCCCCCTTTGTAACTCTAGTCAAAAATGGGAAGTGATTACATTCCATGGACAACCCGCTCTTTTTTGGGCAGAAAGGACACAGAAGGAGAACTTTCCTAGGCATCTCAGAGGCAAACGAGGCCCCTGCTCACCAGGAGGAGGGATAACTTAGGGGAGGCCGAGTGGCTGGGAGCAGCGCTGAGAGCAGGTTTTCCTGAGTCTGAACCTTGGATGTACAGTCTTGGGCAGGTTGTGTAGCTTCTCTTAATCTCACTTTTGTATTCTGTAAAACGCACATGATAATGCACAGGATTGTTTTGGTGGTTAAATGACAAAATAAAAATGAAGCACTCAGTACAGAGGTTGACCCGTAGTGACTGCTAAGTCAATGATAGCTGCAGCTATTTGTATAATTGACCAAAAAGCCCCACATGGCCAGTGGCCAAGGGTAAACTGCTCATGGCTATATCCTCAGGGCCTAATACTATTCCATGGCTAGCACATAGTAGGCTCTCAGGAAATATTTGGTTAGGGAAGTGTTAAATAAAAGAACTAACAGATCCTTTACCTTCAACCCATAGTTGCTGAATCTAGGGCACGTCCTCTCTGACAAATTATGCCCTTTTCCCAAGAATTCGGACTAGAGGTCCAAAGGAAAAAACGATTTTTTTTAAAGAATGAAAGAAAATGTGTGCCTATCTTGACCACACCAACGTTAACGGCTGCCTCTTACTGAAAGAGCATTTTCCAGTCCTCGGCCACCTTCTCACGCTGTTTTTCCACTTTGCACAATATGGTTCTTCATACTACTTTATACTCTGCTCCTTTGCAGAGTATTATAGGCTCATTCCATCACGCTATCATGAACACCACATTACTAAACCAAACATCGATGAGGGAGTATTCATTCTGTCTCCTGGTTTTATTATAGTTAATCCTACAGTGAACAACTTTAGTCTGTGTCTGTCGAATTATTTCCACAAGTTACTGGGAGTAGCTCCTCGTCGTTTTTCATGGGCGAGTCTGTTTGGTTCCCCCCACCCCCCAAATTCCCACAGTATACGGCATGCCCCCCTTTCACCTGTTAAGTGATCTGGTGGGTGGGAGACAGGAGAGGGTCAAGGGTCAGAGGGGAATCATGGAAAAGCCCAGGTTTTCCAACAGTGCTCCCAATCAGCTCTCTGGAAGAAAGCAAGCACTGAATGTTTCAGTCAGAAGGATCTCATGAGGAGGGAAAACGCTTCACGTCAAAGTTAAGACGAACACAGATGGAACCCTGTCATCCCGCGATGCTCCTTCACACCCGGGATTTCTGATCCTTGTAAGTGATAAGAAGGCAGACAGAGCCCAGGCCTATCCGTGTGCATGGGAAGAGAATGACAGCTAAAGAAAAGGGTCTCCGTAATGCTATGGGCGGGGCATCTAATTACACGCTTTTGTGGAATCTTACACCAGGCTCCTAAACCTAAGGCTGTGAAGTGGGGTACACCAAAAAAAGAATGTCTACAGTGTGGATCTTATTTCTGAAATTCCAATATTGTTATTTGTAAATATTTAACGAAAGGTTTTCTTTTCACAGTGTCATCAATTAGGGGGCCTCCTAAAATACGGACCTATGTAGTACCTATATTTTCAACTTACTCTTTTTTATAGCAACTGTGCGTGCTTTGGGACGCGGACATGGGTGCGCACGACCTGTATTTCACACGGTATTTTCAGAATTTTTATCTTGATGTGATTTCTATCCAGAGAAATGGTGATCTAATTAAAATTTCACTCGCGCTTTCTAAGCCCTTGCTTAACCCAGCCTCCTCATCGCGAATTCTACTGCACTGTGAAGCTCCGTTTCTTCCATCTTATCTCAGCCAAGAATTATGGCTGCTACCAGCTAGAAATATCCTTGAACACAGAGAGCCTTTAATGTATTTTAGAAGTTGCAAGGATATTTATTCATTTGAATAAAAATAGTTGCTCAGAGTAAATATGCTTTTCTTCCATTCATACCTTAATAGTTTTCCTCAGTTCTATGGCCAATATTATCAGCAATGGAACAAACTGATATCATGTGCCTCCAGATATGACAGAGCAAAACACAGCATCGCTTCTCTGATATCCTTGCCAGGAAAGCATAACTTAAATCCAATCATGGGGAAACATCATCTTTCCATAAATCCCAAATACAAAACCAAAGGTGCAAATTTCTGAAAATTCAAATTCAGAACCCTGGGTCATGGAGCACAAAGAATGCATTCATGCTTCTCTCATGAATGGTTTGTCAGCGTTTGTTGCTAATCACATTTGTGTATAATCAGTAGCATACAACAAACAATATTTCTGTTCTTTTCACTTTGATATTTCCTGACTACGCTGCATATTATTTTGGGAGTTTAGGCTGAATAACGTACACCAAATATTTATCCGAAAGGCTTGGGGTCTTTTCTCCTGATCTCGTGTAGTAGAACCAGCAGGGACGTGTATTGGACCCTCCGACCCTCTGCGTGCTGCAGACTATCTCGGCAGTACATTGCCTCTTATCTTCTAACCTAGTCTTGACTCTCTGCAGAGATGAGCCAGGCCTGCCTGCACTGAGAAGCTCTGGGTGTCTTCTACTGCATAATAGCTTTAAAGGCATCCTTAAAAATCTAAACCATCTCCTTCCCTTCATTTTAGTTCAAGGCATCTATGTGTAAAGTTGCATATTTATAAGCCCGCAGAAGCTCTGCATTTAAGTCGTCGAGCACATTCAAAGGTAAGTCCTCGTGGCACCATCCTTACTGTGCAGTACTCTACTGTCACATTTACTATAAGTCCACTCAATAATGTCACATGACATGGATATTTATAAATGTATACATTAAAAACTCAATTAGCAATCCTGTTTCACTTGAATGAAGGGAGTATGTCTTAAATGTAAAGTTTCTGGTTCTCACACTGTACTCTGAGGTCCAAATGACTGTCCGTCGATGTGTAACCTGATGTCTCAACCCCCAGTGACAAGAGTCAGTTCTTTGGTATTCATCAGCACGGGAGGCTTCACTGGAACAGGCTTTTGTTTTTGGCTCTGCTGTTTGTTTGCAGAACACCCAAGAGCAAGCAAGCGTGCTCTCCGAGCAGTAATTTAGGGTTTTGCCATTGTAAATGGGTCTAACGTGATATGACAAGACCAGAGAAATTGGATGTAAATTTACATTTTGAATATGTTTATTTCACATGATACATTTAGGGTATGCAGCAACTTTTGTAGTGTTTATTTTTACTATTGAAGTTTGGAAATGATGCCAAATTTTTGTATTTCTTTCATCAATGTGTTCTCTTCGGTGATAATATACTGCATTATATATTGATGTGTGTATCAATATATACTGATATGTATTACACTTACGCATACACACACATAAATAAGAGGAGGTGAAAACCGTAGCCTTTGCATTCCCGATAGCCTCTACAGAGAGATTCTAGGCAGCGAAATCTTGGTGTTGTGATATACAGAAATGGAAAAGAGTACTAAACCATATTTAAGAATAAAAAATAATAAAAAACTGAATTAGCAAGACACACTGATGCACTGTTCTTGAGAGAGACATGAACGCATTCTTTGTGTTCCTAAAGCCAGAATTCTGAATTTTGTGAAATTTGCACCTTCAAGTCTGTGTTTTGGTTTTATGGGGAAAAGGAAGCAAATGGCAGCGTTAACAACCACCCCACAGCATGAATGGCATCTGAATTACAAAGAGAAAATGAAACGACACTTCACCTCAAATGCAGTAAGCAGAAATAGTCCTCGGACACAGACAGAGAATGAAACCCGGACTGAGTGCCAAGTGCAGAGCTTTCCCGGGATATATGGCGTCATGTAAAAAGATGCCACGCAGCGCTGATGACAGAGTCCTGCATGCTGATGGCACTTTCTGTGCACCACTCTAAGGGACATAGGAAGCTTTTCTAACAGTATACTCAAAATCCTGATGTAAATGAAAAAAAAATCAATCTCTAATCCATAATCAAATCCATTCCCAGACATGAGCCCATCCTTGCACAAAGAACGGTGCCCAGTTAGCTGTACTCAGGTAAATGGGCTTCTGGAATCAAACCCAGGGAAGCCACGCCAAAGCCCAGAGACAACGCAGGGTGCAGAAAGACACCATCCAGCAAGCATTGCTCCTTTAAGACGGGTTTCTTCCTTACTCAGTTACTCTCAGAGATGACACTGAAGGCACAGAGCAAACTGAAAACAACTTGGGCATGAAAGGAAAGGAACCTCGGAAGAACTGATTGGAGATATATTCAACTTGCTTGCATTGGATACACAGTAATATCTGTTTGTGAGCATAATTCATTTGGGAAACAAACTACTCGTATCGCAAGACATCACTCATTTACCACGTTAAAATGTATTAGAAATGTTTGCTTGTCTTGCGGAATACACGCAAACCAAGGTACTCGCAATCCAAGGCTTTACTGTATATTCTATGGACTCGAAAAAGATCATTTAGACATGATTTACAGGCGACTCATTCAGAAACAGTAGCAACAGGCATGTTTAAGACCATAAATCAGTGGGACATGAAAACCGAAGACAAATCCATAAAGGTTAATGCACTTTGGAGTACATTTGCCTCTTAATTCCTGGGAGTAAGTGATGGGCACATCCGGAAGAGTGCCCCTGCCCCCAACAGTCTGTAACTGTTTATGCTGAGGGCAGCTCCTCTTGTGCCTTTTCTATATACAGGTTTTTCAGGGTACAAGTGCAAAAGAACTCATCATTGCAGAGCCCGATAACGTCCTCAGCCTAGGAGACAATTTGCTGAACTAATGAAATAAAAAGGGATTTGGGTGCTCTTATTTGTAATGAATGAAAATCACCCCTAGGAGCACAGGAGGGAAAAAAAAGGTGAAAGTCATTAAAGAAAAGGAAAAAAGAATGTTATCTACAAAATTTGAACTCTGCAGGCTTGTAAACAAATTTAACTGCAAAACATCTTACCATGAGTAGATTTACAAGTGATTTTTGACAACACTTAAGTGTTCCCTCCAGACTGAAAAGCACTTTAGGTAAAATAAAGTAAGCCTGTTTAAAATGACGGCTGTTCAAATTTTTTTAACCCTATAACTTGGAAAGTGAAGTAATTCAAGCTCTAACCCTTAATATCAAGCAATCTCTTTCTTTTTTTTTTTTAACCAAAAAGGCATATAAAGAAATACACAAGGGTTATTGAAATAAAACTCAGAGACAAAATGATAATCCTGCTTTTCCAACGGGCTTGGAATTCTGTTTTTATCCTTTCCATTTATCTTATTTATAATAGAAAAAACCTCTCCTTTATATTTTTAAAATAAAAGACTAGGTTGTTTGAAAAATTTGCAAGAAAAATTGTGACCTATTATAAAATGTCTATCATATCACCTGAAACTTATGTGTAATGTATTAAATATACTTGTCGGTGTCCCAAATACGTGTGGCCTTTAGATATTTTAATACTAGACACAGAGGAATCTGCCAATCGTCTACCTGTTGCTATGTCAGTAGAAACTGTACTAATAATCGCTTACATTCATTGGGCCCTTACCATGTCCTGATTGAAGAGCTTTACACGGGTTATTTTACGCAATTCTCACAATAACTCTATGATGTCTGTGCTATTACTATCTGCATTTTACATATCATGAAACTGAGTAAGTAAAAAAGTAACAGTGACATTAACAGCTGACAGTTACATTGTGTTCATAATACGCCAGCACTACTTTCAGTATGCTTTGCTTCACTTACTCCTCCTAACACTATGAAGTAAAGTACTTTTATAATTGTCATGTGGAAGAAGAAATGAAGGCACAGAAAGGTGAAGCCCTCCTCCAAGGTCAGATAGCTACTATGTGATGGGGCCAAAATTTGAACTTGGGTGGTTTGGCGCCAGAGGCCCCGCTGGGGTGAAGCACCACTCCACAGCACACTGTTCTAACAGGGACGCCTCCCGGAAGCTCGCTCCTCGGGTTAGGACTCTTGAGGGGGCCGGCAAGGGAAGGACAGTCAACAGAAGTCCATGTGGAAAACCCTAGAGTGTGTACTGATATAGTGGAGCCTTGTGTGCACTGAGAGGGCCATGATATTGCTAAATAAAACTCGAATTATTTCTCTTGAAATATAATAAATCTTCTCTCCTCTCTAGTCCTGACTTCTTTCCCCAAGCTTCTCATCTGCTAGAAGCTTTCAACTGGATGGCCTCTTGATAATTCAAGCTATGTCTAAAATGGAACTCACTACAGCCGTCCTCCATTATTACTTTAATTCTCTCCTTCCATGTTCTCTATTTCTGCACCATCCTCATTTCAGTTACCCAGGCTTCTTAACCTTGATCATCTTGCAATTTTTTTCTCTTCTTTATTTATTATTTATCAGCCTTACTACTTACGCAAGAAGCTTCCAGACTTAGAGACATTCTCTTTATATTATCTTTTATGTTCATGCATTTATTCACTGTTCATGCCTTCATTTATTCAAGCAGTGTTTTTGGAGCGTCTACCTTATGCCATGTACAGTGAAACAATCCTGGCCCAGGGACAATCATTCCCATGACACATGATATGAACGGTGCCACCTCAGTTAGTGCCGTGTGGGGGCGTGGGGCTCCACGTTTAACACCCAGTGTCACAATTCTGGCTTTTATTAAATGAGGTGGTGTAGATGAATGAACAGAAGTTAAGGTAATTTCTTTCCCAGGCTTCCCTGAAACAATCTCCTGTTTTTCTCTTTTTTTCCATCTGTGATCCTTTCTTCCTTCAATTTATCTAACATACAGCTATTATATTAATCTTATTAAGGCACAATATATAACTATGCAGTTGCATGAATGCACCCTATTCTTCTCACCTCTGCGTCTCTGTACATGCTGGTCCATTTGCCTAGAACGTTCTCCCCATGGTTTACTACAAGCAGTGTTTGATAACTAGTAGGTATCAAGACATAAGTCCAACCTATTTTTACTTCTACTCATTAGCGAACTTTGCTTCCTGTGTACTTCCTACCTTAACAAACAAACAAAACTCTGCCTTTTTTCATATCTCTGTGGTCTACTTTTAGTCCATCTAGGCACTTTTTAAATCGTGGTATATAAGTTAGAGTAGAGGTTTGAAAAACTGTCATTTTCACTATGAACCTCCTTCAAGGGCCAAGTTGAAGCTCATTCACTCATAGTTTTCCTGATCTCTTGAAACTGTTTTATTAATTTGAACTACTTTACTTCATTACATAGCATTAGTGAGTCCTCACACTGTTTACTCTCTCTTATTAGAATTAAGCACCTTCGAGCAGCAGTTGGGTTTTGTATATTTGTGAATTATATTTGAAGCACTTAACACCATGCCAAGTACAATGGACACAGTTAATAAATATTTTACCAACGATAATATTGTGTTTCTATAACAATCTAGGCTTGTTTTGAAAGGCTAGTGTTTTTTGAAAAGGGTTACCAATGCACAGATTATTTTAAAGCTATGTTTTAGAGAATAAATATGGCAGGCTAAACAAGGTGACTCAAGAACAGGGATAGTGAAAGAACAAAGAGAAGGCTGTAAAATGAAATGATGCGTGCAATCAATGTATTACCATGAGGCACTTTCAGGCAAACTACTAGCAAATCGAAGCTTGGTCACATTCTTGGTAATGTGGAATTTAGTGAATCTGGCCTACATTGAACACAATGACACGGCAGAGACTAGAAGTATTTCATGTGTCAAAAACATGAATTGTGAGCCTGCTGGGATAAAAAATCACGGTACAGTAATACCTTGGTTTGTGAGCATAATTTGTTCCAGAAACAAACTACTCGTATTGCAAGACATCGCTCATTTACCACGTTAAAATTTACTAGAAATGTTTGCTCGTCTTGCGGAACACTTGCAAACCACGTTACTCGTAATCCAAGGTTTTACTGTATATGTTTGCTGGAAGAGACGGGCTGGCCACTTGGTTCTCGTCTTCACTGTTCCTCAACAGAATGGGTTTCATTATATTTAATAAGTGAATGCTTTGGAAAACTCAGTGTGCATGATCTCTAATGAGCCTATTTGGCAGCTAACCTTGTTCCTGAACTTAGCTTATGGCTGTTTCTTATCCCACTCTTATGTTTATTATCACATAATTATTAATAACTAACTGCCAGCCTGAATGCAAAGCGCTGTAAGAGAGACGTACCTGGAAAATAGTGGGTGATCCCCTAGTGAACAGTTATCATGTATGCGAGTCACAGGCATCTCCTGTCCCCTAAACTTTTCTGCTTGTATCACCTTTATTCACATACTTGATTATTTCAATTAAGCCATGATCATCTTCTCAGATCACCGCTGTTTCTTTTCTCTGCTCCCACAGCCACGCATTCCCAGACCAATATGTCTAATTATCTGGCAACAATATTCACAAAGTTATTTTCCACAATGGCTTAAAGTTCTCCTCAAATTTACCTCCTACAGAGCTCTTTCCTATTTGGAAGTAATTATCAGCTTTCTCGAGTCTCACTTTTGGCATTAATTGTCATATTATACTCTCAGGGTTTCAACATGACACAATGGGTTGGAGTAGCAGCGGCTTCATGTTGAAAGTGAAGGAAGCTAAACATTCTTAAGCCATCTCAGCTGGCATTCTAGTATGATTGTCTTTCTTTTCAGAGGCCTCAGAGTCATTTCCGTTTTTATAGATTCATAAATAGGTCCACTTACTATATAGGAATCAAAGACTTTATAATTCCTACCATTCTATTTTATTCAATTTTCAGGTCCTCTGTCAGGCTAAATAAATGTTTAAAAATTCTGCTCAAAGACTCATAGAGAACAAAATGATGGTTGCCAGAGGGGAAGAC
>NW_017731581.1:1843739-1850261 GCF_001890085.2 Hipposideros armiger
TTCTTATTTCCGTTGGTCAGGATTATAGGGACTCTATCTGTGCTACTCATCAGGTTGGACCAAAACTTAGCTCTCAGCAGATCTGGGTATCCATTTCTTCACTCAGTGACCAAACATTTAGTGTGCTTACTATATGGCAGGAACCACTACATGGTAAGAATAAAAAGTGGATAAAACATAGAACTGCTCTGAAAGACAGCTTTGGGTGTTGAATCCAAAGCACAACGCATGCCCTGTCAGTGGGCAAGAATCAATTTAAAGGGCTGCAATTAGCAGAGAGAGAGAGATGGTGGCGGTGTGGAGGGGATGGAGGGAGTGCGCTACACAGGATAGAAAATATCAGAGCGTACTGCATATATGAAGGATAAATATTGGTTTGTCTTATGCATGTGTATTTATTATCTGTTTGTCTATTTGGGGTTGTTTAAACACATACATGTAAGAGCAGACCAAATCCTGCTGTAAAATATAATGTTTACTGTGGAAAAAGGTATAAAAGCAACTGATCCAGAGGGAAGAGAGCTTGAGAATTACACTCCGGACAGGCTAACAGGCTGAAGGCACAGGCCACACTGCAGTCTGTTCGCATACCTATCCCCCTCTAGGTTGTCTGAGGGTAAGACACTCGTCAGCTTTATCACTGCATTCCCTTCAGCGCCCGGCACAGGGAGCTGCCACAAGCTCAGTGTAAACTTCCTGCGTGAAGAAGTAAGTGAGGCTGACTCTGAAAACGGCCATGATGCAAACCAGCCAACTTATGGCTGTGTTTAGCTGAGGATATGTAAAGAAAATATATATTCATTTACTGGTGGCAAGGGTTAACGATCATTTTATGCTTATATCTCCTCTCCCCATGACAATTAGAGCTAATATTGTTTGTGCAAGCTCAATTATTTCATAGTTTTGAGTCTCTACCTATAGAAAGCATTCATAAATTACCAACAGTATTGCTGCTAAGACAAATTTGGCCTCTTATTAGTTGGGTATGTCGTTGTATAGGGGGACGTAAGCAGGCCTACTGATTATTCATAAGGAGCAAATATAACATACTCAATCAAGAAGATATCCTAAGCATGAAGGGATGCTAGTAAATATGTCCAGCTCATAGCAAATAAGAGGAAAATCATTTCCAAATGCAGTCCATGTCTCTCATCGCATTGCTCCCCTTGGAAATTAGCACGGTAATAAACTGCATTGTTAAGAAAGCAATAACAACTGGGAAGAGAGTCACCTTCGTGCCCTCTGATCTCCCTGGCCCCACATGCCTTCATCACCAGCCCGCACCGTGTGAGAGTATCTGGTGGCTGTCTGCCATGCAGGCAGCGGCTCTGCTAGGTGTCATGTGACAATTATAATTTTCATCTGAAAAAAGATGTGCTCGATGAACCTGAGACCACAACGCTGAGCCATTCCATTCCCCAGGGTAACTGATCTAAGTACAATGCTGGAACGGGGCAAAAGGATGAGATGAGCTTAAAAGTTTTCTACCTTGCTCTTTGACGTGAGAAGTTATGCATATGTGATACTTTGTAGTACTGTGGCTGGAGGACAGAAGATACCTGCCTGTTAGGTCGCCGCACTGGGAACCTAATTAGATGCTAACACTGTCAGTTATGCAGGTCACCTAAACCTTGAAAGAAAGCAGTGACTGGGGAATGTCCATGAAATGTTTCCATGAATGAACTTTTTTTTGACTATGGTTCCTACGGCTGCTTGAACTTTTGAAACAAGAGTAAGAAAACCATATCATCAGAGGAGTGAAAATGCAGTGCATGGATTTTACTTAATAATGACTATTACTTAATACTGTTTTATGAGGAAAATAAAAGGGACATTATTAAAACAAAACAGCAAAACTTTTATTCTTGGAGTTGTGAATCTATCATTTAAAGCATCATAAAGAGAACCAAAGTGATGATTTTAGGTCTTGATAGAAAGAAAGAAGGCTCCCTTCCTCTTTGGTCAATTAATTGTCTAGGAGAGGGCATTATTATAACAATGCAGGAGGAATCAGAATAATTAGAAACTGGATCATTGAAGGAAATACTTTTCAAATGTACAACCAATACATATACCTACATATCTAATCTAAATATGATTTTAAGAGAATCCAGAAGGGATGAAAACTAAATAATAATGTTTCAGGGCTGGCCAAGTGGTTTAGCTGGTTAAGAGCATGAGCTCTAAGCAACAGAGTCATCAGTTCGATTCCCACATGGGCCAGTGATATGCGCCCGAGCTGAGCTGCAGCTGAGCTGCGAACAGGTGGCAGGATGGCTTAGCTGGTGAGAGCACGTGCTCTTAACAACATGGTTGCTGGTTCAACTCCCAGATGGGATGGTGGGCTGTGCCCACTTGCAACTAAGATTGAACACGGCACCTTGAGCTGAGCGGCCGCAAGCTGCTGATGGGTGACCAGATGGCAGCTGGACTTAGAGCTGAGCTAGCTGCGTCCTCCACAACTAAGACTGAAGGACAACAACTTGGCTGTTCTCCTTCCCAATTCCCCAATAAAATCTTAATGAATAATAATAATAATGTTTCAAATCTGACTTCAGACTTTTGNAGATTACAACATGATCAGTTCCTACAGAACTGATATTCCTCTGGATTACCTTGATGACAAATCGTTAAAACACACAGAGGACAAAACAGCTGCCCAACAGTCAGGTCTGCAATCTGGTTACTCTGCTCAGTTGAGTTACACACTTGGGCTGATTCTTGCTACGAATTGCAGCAGAATATGCAACTGACAGAAAAAGTCTATAGAAGTAGTTAGAGCATTTTAAAAAAAACACAACTCAATGTAAGCTCTGATTTCACGTAAGAAATGTCTCCTGAATTTCATTCTTTGTACAAAAATTTTGCAATTATAGTTGACTTTCAATATTATAATAGTTTCAGGTGTACAGTATACTGGTTAGACATTTTTTTAACATATGAAATGATCCCCCAATAAGTCTAGAATCCATTTGACACTATACATAGGTATTATGATATTATTGACTATATTCCCTATGCTGTATTTTACATCCTCGTGACTATTTTGTAACTGCTGACTTGTACTTCTTAATCCCTTTGAAATGCCTCCTGTTTTCAAAGCAATGGAAAAAAATGTATGGAATCTATGTTTTATCATAGCACAAATACAAAGCACATTTTAATGGAAAAAAAATATTTCCGAAAACTACTTTGTCTCATATGAAACTTGTGAAAAGATTTCTAGCCCATCCTAGTGGCAGCCAGTTCCCTTTGATAGTTTATTTTCAACACGATAAAAAGAATTAAAATTGTCCATTTTTATCAGGTCAACAATGAAAAATTATGGCCAGAGGCATAGTTGCCACAGGCACAAGAGTTAGTTTTGTACTTAGCATTTATGTATTCAGGTTGTTATTATGTGCATTCATGTTTAGTAATGTGTTTACGTGTTTTTACATCATTCCCCACATGTGTATCTTGTCTTGGCAGCTATTAATATATAATAAACTTCTTTTGGACAGGAGGTACTCACTGTATTTCTTCTCTTTTAAAAAATAGTCATATATACAAGATCCCACCAATAATGTAAACTATGATGGTAAACTCCCCAAACATCTAACTCATTCATCAATTCAGCTAACATTTACTGACCATGGAGCCGCAGCAGCTGGAAATGCCAAGTCCAGTAAGTCAAGTGGATAAATGATGATCTCCTATCTGTCACATGTTAACAGTTACAAAGGACTCTCAGATACTTGAACCTCACTCTGCTTTGAGGGCTGTTTTGACAGTGATAGTTATTTGCATTTTTACAAATGAAGACTGGGTTCAGCTAAGATAAGTAATTTGCTGAAGGTCACACTGCTATCAAGTTTTAAGATTGTATCTTGAAGCCAGGTCTGGTTCCTATTGGGCTGCCGGAAAAGTCATGACACCTTTTTGCAATGAAAACCATAGAAAAAATACGTCATGAATTTTCAGACAACTCAATAATTAGTTCACCATTCTTTCTTCTAGACCAGGGGTCCGCAAACTGCGGCTCGCAAGCCACATGCGGCTCTTTGGGTACGTACATGTGGCTCTGAAGTAAAATTGAAAATGAAAACAAAACTATCATAGTTTCATTACAAAATTTTTAAAAGATATTATTCACATAATGGTGATTATGTAAACATATATTTACGGCTCTTGAATAGTTTTTAAATTGTTGTGAGGGACAAGATTGGCTCTTCCGTCTCAAAAGTTTGCCGACCCCTGCTCTATACCATGGACTAAAAATAATGGCCAACCCCATATGCATGGGAATTCAGAAGAAAGTAAAGTAAGTGGTCACAGATTCAATAATTCTAGGAAGTTTTCCAATGTGTTCATTTCCAAAGATGGGAAGGCATGCTTGTCACAGTTAAGTTTTAGATTTTTGGTAGTTTTAAAAACACCGGCAAAAAGTCAAATGCATACAATTTTGTTGGGAAAATGAGTGGGCAAATGTGCACGTGTAAAAAAGAGTGACATGGCAGGAAACGACTGTTAGTTTGTTTCTGTCTATAGGGCACAATCCCAGAGCCGGCTACATACGGCGTGACACCAATGCCATACACAGGTCCAGGGAGCCGTGAGAGATCTGGAATTTGGTAAGTCTCATTCACAATGTTAGGCCAAGCACCAAACCTGAATCTACTGCCTCTTAGTTCAGTGTTCTGTTCTTCAATGACAAAAGTCAAAGAGAAATCAGATGATGTGGGTTTCTTTTTAACCTGATTGGCCATTTCTCCTAATAGCACGATTACCCTGTTAATGAGATTAAATGTGGTTTAACTGGTGGATGACCTCACAGCAGAGCCCTCAGTGGCTCCAGGTCCCATAGATGGCCCATCCTTCTGGAGATGCACCCGCCTAACATTCATTTGCCTTCATGAAAGCCGGACATAAGAACAGGGGGCCTGCACAGTTGCAAAAAAACACAAGGGCTTTTGTTTATATTGAAAAGGAGCCCCATTTAGTCCATCTGAATCTTCTTAATACCCAATGAAATATTTATTAATGAGTATCAGCACCGCAAGCCAAAAAGTGTTATTTGCATTAATTTAAACCATAAATAATTGAAGGTCGATTTCATTGCATAAGTCACGGTTTTTCAGAAGAAAATCCTCCTCAATGGAGTGCTGAATAAAAAGTGGGTGTTAGGGAGTTGAAATGCATTAGTATTTGAGGGCGGTAGGTGCTTTGCATACCCTGGAGCTACATGGATTATTTCTCAATAATATATAATTCATCACCCTGTTGTATTCATCTCAAATGCAGTGTAAGAATGAGACACTGATAATTTTTTCTTATTTCCGTTGGTCAGGATTATAGGGACTCTATCTGTGCTACTCATCAGGTTGGACCAAAACTTAGCTCTCAGCAGATCTGGGTATCCATTTCTTCACTCAGTGACCAAACATTTAGTGTGCTTACTATATGGCAGGAACCACTACATGGTAAGAATAAAAAGTGGATAAAACATAGAACTGCTCTGAAAGACAGCTTTGGGTGTTGAATCCAAAGCACAACGCATGCCCTGTCAGTGGGCAAGAATCAATTTAAAGGGCTGCAATTAGCAGAGAGAGAGAGATGGTGGCGGTGTGGAGGGGATGGAGGGAGTGCGCTACACAGGATAGAAAATATCAGAGCGTACTGCATATATGAAGGATAAATATTGGTTTGTCTTATGCATGTGTATTTATTATCTGTTTGTCTATTTGGGGTTGTTTAAACACATACATGTAAGAGCAGACCAAATCCTGCTGTAAAATATAATGTTTACTGTGGAAAAAGGTATAAAAGCAACTGATCCAGAGGGAAGAGAGCTTGAGAATTACACTCCGGACAGGCTAACAGGCTGAAGGCACAGGCCACACTGCAGTCTGTTCGCATACCTATCCCCCTCTAGGTTGTCTGAGGGTAAGACACTCGTCAGCTTTATCACTGCATTCCCTTCAGCGCCCGGCACAGGGAGCTGCCAGAAGCTCAGTGTAAACTTCCTGCGTGAAGAAGTAAGTGAGGCTGACTCTGAAAACGGCCATGATGCAAACCAGCCAACTTATGGCTGTGTTTAGCTGAGGATATGTAAAGAAAATATATATTCATTTACTGGTGGCAAGGGTTAACGATCATTTTATGCTTATATCTCCTCTCCCCATGACAATTAGAGCTAATATTGTTTGTGCAAGCTCAATTATTTCATAGTTTTGAGTCTCTACCTATAGAAAGCATTCATAAATTACCAACAGTATTGCTGCTAAGACAAATTTGGCCTCTTATTAGTTGGGTATGTCGTTGTATAGGGGGACGTAAGCAGGCCTACTGATTATTCATAAGGAGCAAATATAACATACTCAATCAAGAAGATATCCTAAGCATGAAGGGATGCTAGTAAATATGTCCAGCTCATAGCAAATAAGAGGAAAATCATTTCCAAATGCAGTCCATGTCTCTCATCGCATTGCTCCCCTTGGAAATTAGCACGGTAATAAACTGCATTGTTAAGAAAGCAATAAC
>NW_017731581.1:1852371-1886218 GCF_001890085.2 Hipposideros armiger
ACATTGTGTGTTCACCACCCAGAGTCAGTTCTCCCTCCATCACCATATATTTGACCCCCTTTTTTCCCTTTTCTACCATCCCCCTCCCAACTTACCCTCTGGGAACCACTAAACTGCTGCCTGTGTCTGAGTTTTTGTTTCTTTGTAATCTAGTATTTTTAAATATGCATTTTTAATGCGCTATAATGCCTGTTATTCACAAGGTGAATAGTTCTTTTGGAGCTTAGCCACAGAGGGGTAAAGCTGGAGGAACATCTAGCTGCACCATATTTCCCATGTTGAGAGCCAGCTACTCATCTCTGACCTGCTAAGTGATCTCCGTAGGTAATCACGACACTATCCAATTTTCACCTCCGGTACAGGAGTAGCTTCTAATGCCCATCTATGACGGGAGCGTTTTGACGTGGCTTATCTAAATCCTGCCTGACTTTTAAAAGCTCAGCATCAGGCCTATTGTCTCTCCCTCCCTTCCCCAGCTTTCAGAGTCCAAGGAATACGATTATGTGTTTATACCTCACCTTTCGCTGTCCTCCATTCTTTCTCATGTAATCATCTCTTCACAGCTCTAGTTTCATTTCTCTGAGTAGAGACTGTGCTTTTATTTTTTTCTGCATTTCCCGTGGAATCTAACGCAATGTGCCAACTCATATTAAGAACTCCATGGTGTGATCTTTTGGACAGCATGGTATACAGACGAGAGGACTGAGTTTGGGGTCAGGCAGGGCTGGGCTGGAACCTCAGCTCTCGGATATTTAACTACAGGACACTTCTGACTCCGAGGACCCTAATCTATAAATGGGTGACTAATACCTCCCTTGGAGGATTATTGTAAGGTTGGCAGGGATGTATGTCACCTAGTGTATGTAAGCAAAGTGCCCAACATACAGTGACACTCATGATATGGTAGGTAATACGTCTAACAATTAATCCATTTGTTCACTGATGTGTAAATGTGATAAATAAGAGTATTGCCATCATCCAAGCTGTGTCACCACTGCATCTCTTTAAGTAGGAAATCCTTGGCAACTTTTAATGACTCAGTGTAATCGTGGAGATCTCTAGAGAACCTCTTGGAACTTACTAACAATATCTTACATCTGTATATTGTTTAGGGCTTATAACACGCATCGGTCTTTCCTAACTTGCAAACAAGAAATGACAGGGACCTTTATCAGGCAAAGGACGCCGGCAGCACCTGGCGTCTTGGTGGTAACATTGACAAAAGACTTAAAACGTCCTCTGGGCCTCTGAAAGTGCCAGTCCCTCTGCCTGGGGGGCTCTCCCTCCAGACGGACCCCCGCTCACTTCAGCTAGGTCTTTGCACACGCTATCCTTGGAAGATGTTCAAGGAAGGCGAGGCCTCTACAAGAGCTCCCCAATCACTCTCTATCTCATTTAAGTGCCTCTTTTTCTTTGTAGAATTCATCATAATCTGAGACACCACATATATTTACTTGCTTATATTCCATGCGCCTCACTGGGATGTAAGCCCCACGGGAGCAGGGACTTAGGTTGGCTCATCGCTGTCTATTGAGAAAAGTGTGTCACACACTGCAGGCGCTCTAGAGATCCTTGCTGAATAGCTGTTAACTTGCGGGTCCCTGTCTAGTTCTTTCCGTGAACATCAAGAACTAGAAACTCCAGGAGGTTATGATTCTCACTGAACCGATTACTGAATGAATGGAAGCCATGTCTTTCCTACTTCTTCCCCATCAAATGCATCTCAGCTAGTTGTTTGGATGAGCAGAAAGCTCCAGAGCCCAGTTCTGCTTCCCAGCTCTCATGGTGAGCCCACCCTATGTGTCCTCTGACTTCCAGGGATGCCAGGCAGGAAAGCTGGCATCTATGAAAGAGAAAAGGTGCTTAGGTAACATGGCTTGAGACCTCATCGCCTTTCTTTAATGCCTCCTTGAGACTGTTGTTTGATGATCATCCCTAAAAAGAAAAGAATACGAGTCTAATGGCAGAGCGGTTTAAATTTTTCTTTTGAATTATCACCAGTAGCACATTCTTGCATGTTCGAATCCTGCAGCTCTCAATCTGGCCCCCTGTAAAAAGTAACATATGCTCACAATAAATCTTTAAAATGGCTCTATTAATAGAGTGGCTGTGGTGACAGTTTTATAAATGGGCCCCATCTTTATGCAAACTGTGTTTTATTAGATTGCATTATAATGATTTGTAATAAGAATACAGAGATGAATTCTGAGAGAAGGGACTCCAAACGTCCCTAAGCCAGTCAGGGATTTCAGAGCCTGTGAATTCTGTGTGGCAGCCGGTGCATCCGGGAACAAACAGACATCATCAGATTAGTTTTGCTACAGTTGCATGCTTCTCCGCCTGCTTTTTCCAATCAGATAATAACAGTCTAATAACTGGCTTTGTGTCTGTCAATCCAATTACGTCCTATTTGGGATGTGCTGACACTCCATTAAATCGGCAGACAGATGGCAGGGTCTTTCATTACCCTCCGACTGAATAATTAGCTTCCTGGGCACATAACTAGGGAAGCAGCCCATCTATGCAGTCAGGTGTCTTCCAAGTAAAACCGAAGACACGGATCACTAAAAATAATCTTGTTAGCTTAATGTTGTGTCGATGCCATGCTTATAACAGGCAAAGCCATCCAGTTTATCCTTCCAGTCAACTTAGGAGCCTTCCTGGGGGCCCTCTGGCCATATTTCCACTAAGAGCCCTTTCACCCCATAAATCTGACTGGTATCCACTGCGGAAAAAAATACAGCCTCCGTCTGAGCGCCAAATGATGTCGTCACCCTGGGAAAGCAAAAAACGGCTCTTTCACCTGACCTGATCTCATTAAGAAATGAAAGGAGTACAATCCTCACGAAAACGAGCTGCCTATGGAGAAAGCCAAGTAGAATGGAACCTAAAATTTTTAGGCTGGAGGACTGGGTGCCTATGATAAACTAAAATACAATCATAAGAATTTTAATGAAGTCATCTCATACTTATAAATCTTCATAGGATGCTTACAACACGATTAAGAAGCGGGAATTTGAAAGGAAGCACCACCATATGTCTTCTATTCCCCACTCTATTTACCATAATGATCAGCATTTAACAGGTGTTTCATAAATTCTCCATACATCAACTATCAACTTATGGATGTTTTAAAGAAGTGGTTAACAGTCAGGATGATAATTTTTAAAAGGAAAAACTGTGATACAGTTGGTGAAATCAATGCCCCTGAATATAATGAGTTTACTACTAAGAACCTACGCGGTGAACAGAGACCCTTTTTCACTCCGCTACCCTCGAGGAGCTTTGTCACAAATGTCTCACCGTCATGGCCGAATTCTAATTAGATTTTTGGCATTTCACACTTTCTGTGGGTTAGAACAGGAAGGAAAAAAGCAAATTAATAGGGAGACAGCATGATGTCATGGAAAGACTATGGCCTGGGAATAGAAAGATCTGGATTCCAGCCTGGCTGCCCTATTTACAGCTGTGTAACCCGGGCCTCAGCCTACTCATTAGATGCACTTTACAGATCCTTTTGCATACAGCCCTCACGCTCCGTGATTCAATCCGGGCGGGATGCCGGCATGCTTTGGCCTTCTCTCAGCTTTCCTCATGGCGGAGGGTAATCCCTTCTGGGCCCTAAAAGGGACCTGCGATATCACTGCTATCTCATTATGAATATTCATGTCCAAAGGCCACAAAGACTAATAAACTCCCAGCTGCAGAGAACAGAGGGTCAACACACTAAAACAGCACTAAAAGCGAGGACACATTAGCGTATTGAACCACTAAAGCAGACGACGTTATAGCCCTTTAATGAGGACTCTATTTGTTCATGGTTGTGGTTGAAGGAAAAAGCGGGCCCATTAACCATTCTTCTCCCTTTCCTAAGTATTCATTCCTTATTTACTGAGGGAAATAGTTCTATTCAACAGTAGTTCTACATGAACTTGCTTGTGTAACACCTGATTTTTTTTTTTTAAGTTCTTTGACTACACAGTGTTTGCGATGGAACACGTAAGAAAGCACTCGCCATGAGCAGCTGCCCCGAAAGCCAGTGACTAGGCTGAGACCCTCCCTCAGGGAGGCCAGAGTCCTGCCTCCGAGGAAGAGAAAGGCTCAGTGGCAGTGAATGGTGACACATTCCGGCTGTTACCAACCGTCTGGACAGCTTCCAAGGAAACTAATAACATGATGGAAGGAACACTTGGGCTGGAGGAATTGAAACTTGGATAAGGTGAAGGCAGCGCCTGTCAGGTGCTAGGACAACAGATGGAACGGCCTCGTCACTAAAGTGCAAAATCAGGAAAAAGGCGATTTAATTTAGAGATTTTACAAACACTGGAAAATTAAGGAAAGATTCTAAAGCAGAAGTGGTAGGTACGCCGTGTCCAGGCTCATGGAGGGGGCCAGGGAGTGTCGATGTCATTTGGACAGCTGACAGGAGCAAGGCTGCCAGTGGCTTTCTGAAGTTATTCGCCATTTGAAACGGGAGAGAGACACTTAGCCTCTGACTAACCTGGACAGCAAAGGTGCAATACCACCCTAACTACTGAAGTCACCTGAATGTATCTCTAGTTATTTTTCCAACTAGGAATCAAGAACGCTGGAAGCGTCATGAAGGATTTGAAGTTGCTTATGGAGACTGAAACAAGAAGAAAGAAAGACAAAACCCACTCAGCAGCCAAATAATGGGCAACACATAGGAGGAGAAAATGGCTTCCCATGCTCAAGGTTCCTCAAATCTAACTCTTCAATCAGTTTCCCTCTATATCAAGAGCATCTAAGGAAGAAAAGACCGACAAAATGCAAGGGGGACATTTTCATTGTCGTTAGAAAGATAATATAAAGCCGAAAGCCCTTTTGGAACTGTTTGAGACTCAGTTCAAAAGTGACGTGAGGTTCCCGATACATAGTCACAATCAACAGAGCACTGCTGCCTCTATTAGCATTTCCTCAAAACACTAGAACTAGGGCGGCCGGTTAGCTCAGGTGGTTAGAGCACAGGCTCATAACACCAAGGTTGCTGGTTCAATCCCCACATGGGCCACTGAGCTGTGCCCTCCACAACTATATAGATTGGGACAACTACTCGACTTGGTCCTGGAAAAACACACTGTTCCCCAATTAAAAAAACAAACAAACAAAAAACCCCACTAGAATTAAAGACATTGATGAAGATGATAAAATGAGGTAAAGAGGCTCCTGCTTCAAGCTCCTCTGAGGATTTTGAGTCCCTAATATTAATAAACATTGTAATTTGCCAATTAAACACACTGCTTACTTTCCTAGGAACTGAGACATTTTCACAGGTAAAAAAGAAAAAAGGGTGGGAGTGGGGTGGGAGAGATTGTCTCCAAAAGCCACGTGAATGTCCACCACCTTCACCTTTCTTTCTTGCACCAGTCCAGCTTGGCTCTGTCTAGACCAGGGCTTGGCAAACTTTTGAGACAGAAGAGCTAATCCTGTCCCTCACAACAATTTAAAAATCATTCGAGAGCCATAAATATATTTTTACATAATCACCATGATGTGAATAATATCCTTTAAAAATTTTATAAATGAAACAATAGATTTATTTTCATTTTCAATTTTACTTTAGAGCCACATGTACGTATCCAAAGAGCTGCATGTAGCTCGCGAGTTGCAGTTTGCCGACCCCTGGGCTAGTCCACCGAGCCTCCAAATCCGCTCAGACCACCTCAGGCTGACTCCCCCTTTAGCTACCCTCCTCTTGAAGAACTATAAGTGCATATTATTTTTACAGAGCATCAAAATTGTCTCACTTTTTACAGTTCCATTTTGAGATAAAAATACATATTCTACAATAGCTCCACTTATGGCTTCATCATAGCACAGTAATTTAGATTTTTGTTCCTGTGCACAATTTTCTTCTACAGCAGGTTTTTTTTTATTTTCCACATTCTCAGAAAAATAAAAAAAACCATGAAAATGCCTTACTTGTAAACAAAATAATCAATTTCTATGGACCATGTGAGAAGCACCTTTTGAGGCATTTTAAAGGATGAAACACTAAGGCTGTTTTATTCTGATCTGAGGAGGAGCAAATGTGCAAGCCCTAAAGGGAACATCGGAAACCACAGAAGGGACAAGGAATGGCAACAGATTCCTAAACCAGGTACTTTGGCCGGGGCCTGCCAATCACCTGGAGTCGGTGTTTAAGACAGCACAGGTCTGAGCATACATATCTTTTCAGGGTCCACAGCTGTCATCAGATTCTCAAAAGGAGCTATAACCAGCTCAAAATCCCTAAGCCACAAAATTCCCCTAAAAACAGTCTCATCTGCATGTGAAAAAAAAATGTTCAATTCAGTTTCCACTGATCATACACGTAAGAATAAAAGTAAGAAAGCAACTACAGAGGTAGCTGTATTCACAGCCATCAATGTTTGATTTCTAAATCTTAGATGGCAGTCTTATTCCATAAAGAAACCTGGTCTGGGTCAGATAACGCAGTTTATGGTAGGAAAGGCTGTGGACCAACAATTCTAACTGCTAATTCTGACCCTGCCGCCACCCTGCGGCTCAGCTTGGGGGCAGCTAATTAACTTCTCCGGACCCTGGTGCAGGACTCTTGGCGGTAATTTACACATCTAGAACCTACTTTACTAATTCACTCTCGCTGAGATTTTTGTTTTGAAATATTTTGTAACTAACCCAATTCTATTTATTAAACAACCATTTCTTTCTCTTTCCAAACATCAATCCAAGTTTATATAACTGCCAAAAGAACTTGTGATCAGGTCTTCTGCCCAATTGTCCAACCACCCAACCAGCACGTATTCAGTTCCCAGCATGCGTGCGGCCCCATTCAGGGAGCTAAGGACGCGCGACTGAGTTAGACAGGTCCAGCCCCTGCTTCTTTGGAGCCTACAGTTAAGTGCCACACCTGGAGTCAACGTAACTCCAGGCAGAATATAAATAAAGCTTTTTGTAACTTTGCAGCCATATCACGAGCACATCCATATTCATGAATACCCTGAAAATAACTTGTGAAGCTTATCACCAACTTCCCAGACGTCGAGGAGGCTCCTGGACAGTTAGCAGCTGACTGAGATCAGCTGTCAGACTCCTGGTTCTAAAACTTGAATACCTCGCCATTTAAGTAGAGAAGAGAGGCTCTCCAGCTCAATATGGGTCCTGGACATCCAGCCCTTATACAAATCAGACTTCGGTGATTAACACATTCCCACATCTCCCCAATCTACATAAATGTCTTGTTTTACAGAAACCTAATTATGTCTACAACTGAGGTAGATATTTATAGTGATAACTCAATTGATGCACAGCATCCTCCATGCTTCAGAGAGTTGAGTTGAAATGGCTTCTTTGATTACTAATTATTTTCTAAGTGAGTTTCCTGCTTGTGAAGGCTACTGGGACCACAGGCCTGAGAGTGAATGCAGTTTATTTGACAGGCGGGTTCCCAGAACCCCAGTCACATGCATCATGAATACCTACCTGTAAATCTCCATCTGGAGAGGCCTGTTTGGTGAAGCTGAAGAATATTTCAGCTACTGGCTGCTTGTAAATCTCAAGCAGGAGGATAACCTAGCTTTAGCGATAGGGGGTGAATGATACAAAGAATTTGCCTCATCGTTTATTTCAAATGAAATGCATGTGGCCACTCACAAAAATAAAAACTGCAGGGAGAGGGCTGACATATGAATGTGTCATGCAGGCAAATCGCTTCCACACAGTTTCTACCAGTTGGGTCGGTTCTATCACTCTGGTGCGATGTCAGGTGTTACCGTCATCATCCCCACAGTTGCAGGAAATTGAGTCATGTTTTTCCACCATTTGTTTCGGCCCGCTCACTGCTTAGCAACATGTAAGTGCCCCCAATGGGACGGGCAGAGACTCATTAGCAGCTTAGAGCTTTAGGACTATGGAGCGATGTCAGGTGAAGACATGTCTCAGACTTTTCCAGTGAAAAATCAATTCATCAAATTCCGTTCCCATCCGCCTACTACTGCGTGATCTACGGCTCCTCAAAAAGCTTGCCTCTCCTCCAGCGGGAGTAACTGCAGTTCACTCGGCAACCTCTGATTCATCGACCATATTGCAGACTGTAAAGGCGGCTGGCCCTTGCTTCTGCTGGGAAGATCGGGCTGTGTTTGTTATATGCTCATTATTTACCAGGCAGGAGGCGGCTCCTGACTCCCTCAGGAGACTCCCAACACTAATGGCGTCAGGTTTGTGACATGAGAATACATATTTCTTCTAATTATGTGGTCAATGGGCTGAAGATTTCACTACCCAGAAAAAGTGGCAAGGCCCTGGACACTTTAAACTCAGTGATCAATATACTGACTACATCTAAGATGAGGCACTGGAAAATAAATCAGTATAATGTGGTTGTGATGGTTAAAATGCACAACTGACACGTAAAGCCTTTTGCTACTTTCAACAGTGTATTTATTCTTAGAAAATGAAATGGAAAAGAGAAAGTCTTTTCCCAGCATCCCTACAAGTGACACCAAAATAACATCTTCCCTTTGAAATGGATAGACTTAGACTGATTAGTAAAACTAAACTTATTATAATAACAACACAATCTTATAACCAAAGTAAGTAACTTGAGATATGGAGTTTTTTAATTTGACCAAGGATATACCTAGATCAACACTGGGCTTAGAACCCAGGACTTTCAAATCCTCTTCTGGTCTTTTTTCCAATACATTTCATTGTTTTGTTTTATCAGCAAATAGTATAATCCTATATTCTTAGTGTGGCAGAAAATAAAATTATATTAGGAAGCTTGCTAGAAATAAGCCAATTAAGAGAGGCAAAAGGAAAATACGTGCCATTTTGTGGGGGGTGGGCAGTGGAGGGAAGTGGTATATACAACTGAATAAAGGTCAGCAAAATAAAAAATGGTGGAGAGCTTCTGGGTAGTGTTAGGCCCGAGGAAAACGCTTTCCTCAACCCAGCATTCCAGGACTTTTCAGATAAAGAGTTTTTTTTCTTTTTTTCTTCCTTCCTTCCTTCCTTCCTTCCTTCCTTCCTTCCTTCCTTCCTTCCTTCCTTCCTTCTTCCTTCCCTCCCTCCCTTCTTATATACCAGCTTTATTAAGATATAATTCACATACAAAGTTTATACTTCAATGGCTTTTTAGTATATTCAGCAGAGTTGTGCAACCACGGCCATAATTAACTTGAGAACACTGTCATCACCCCGTAAAAACCCCCCACAACCACCAGCAGTAACTCTCTGTTTACCCCCCAACTCCACCCCCCCCCCACCTGGCCCACCTGTAGTCTACTGTTCTATGTCAGCTCTGGAACCGCACAACAGGCGGTTCTGTGTGGTTGGCTTCTTTCACTGAGCATAACATTTTCAAGGTTCATCCATGTTATGACGTGTGTCTGTACTTCATTCCTTTTAATTGCAGAACAGTATTCCATTGTATGGATTTACCTCATTTGATTTATCCATTCATCAGGGCACAAATGACCCGTGCTTTTTGCTGTGTTAAAAAGCCTCCTCTGGGCTCTTCATTAGCTAAGAGTCCGCTGCTATCACTATTTTTATTTTTCATTCATAATCACTAACGGACTAGTGTTTTTTACCTAAGGAAACAAAGGCACTCCAAATATGAACTGAAAGCCAGAATAAAGAAAACTGCAAGGCAATGGGTTGGTATGAATAATAATCAAATTAATGGCAAGCCATTAACAGAATACCAAAAGAAAGCCACGTGCATCTTAGGACCCAGGTGGTAGGTTACCCAGGGAGGTGCTGCTGGGTAGTCACAATGGCGTCACCATAGAAAGGTGACAAAACAGAGATGGTGCATTTCACGGTGTCTTCCATATGGTTCTCAGTACCTATGTCACTAGAAAAAGGCACTGCCACTGCTTCAGCTACTCACTGCCAGCTCCTGTGTCTTACACGTCTCTGAACCTCCCCCAAAGCCTAGAATCGCATCTGGTCAACCTAGAGTTAACAAAATATTTATTAAATGATCACACATGCCAACTGCAGGGTTCTCGTGAAAACGCCAGAACCCGCCCAAGCACTGGGGTCTCACAGCAAACTTTCTAAGAGACACGCTCTCTCAGGCCACTGCTGACTATGAGCATATTGGATTCTTGGAACTGGACTTAATATGACTGAAGCGTGTGGTGTGAATGCACATCTCAACCCAACTGCTAATCAGTTCGCACGTATTTGCTGAGCATCTACTATGTGGCAGGTACTGCCCTAGAAACTGCGGACCCAGAAGACAAAGCTGCTGACTAGGGCAGCTTACATTCTCGTGATGGGAGACAGGCGTGAAACAGACATGTATCAAGTAGTGACAGATGCCACGCAATGACAATAAAGGAGGCTGGGGGATGGAGGGTGACGCAGGCCAGTTAAGGGAAGGCCCTGGTCTCATTTGAATAGAGGCCAGAATAAAGTCAAGAGCGATGCAGATTCCTGGAGCTCCAGCATGCCAGGATGAAGGAACGGCCACTGCGAGGAAGAACGGATGTCTGGCATTCGAAAAACACCACTGAGGCCCATGTGGGTGAAGCAGGGGGAGGGACAGCAGTGAGACAAGGCACCAGAGTCGCAGAGCCAGGTCACGAGGGCTTTAGGGGGCACCATCAAGAATCTGAATTTACCCTGATTGAGGGCCATGATTTGCCTTGTGTTTCAACAGGATCACTCTGACTGCCATGGGGACACCGGGGTACAATGGGCAAGAAGCGCAGTAAGCAGGCTATTGCCACAATGCCGATGAGACACCATGGTGGCCTGGACCAGACCGGGGGCAGTGCAGAGGGTGTAAAGCAGCGAGAGTCTCTACATACAGCTGACCACGGAGCAACAGGTGTGAGCTGCGCAGGTCCAGCTACACGCCGATGTTTTCCCAGAAACACATACAGTGCTGTCAATGTAGTCTTTCTCCCTTAATGAATTTCTCATTAACATCTTTTCTCTAGCATACTTGACTGTAAGAATACAGTATATAATACATAACATACAAAATACGTGTCAATCGACCGCTTGTGTTATTGGTAAGGGTTCCGTTCAACAGTAGGCTACTAGTAGTTAGGTTTTCGGAGAGTCAAAAATTATACGTGGATTTTAGACTGCGTGGGGAGTCGGTGCCCCTAAATCCCAGTTGTTTAAGGTCAATGTGTTCTGAAAGTAGAACACACAACGTTTGTCAATAACCTGTTGTGTTTGGAGTACAAAAGAAAAAGAGAGGTGTCATGACACGAAGAGTTTTGGTCTGAGCAAATGGAAGGATGGAGGTGGCATTTACTGCGATGAGCAAGACAGCGGGATGAAATCAGAGTTTTATTTTGGAGAAATTTAGCTGAAGGTGCTAATGAGACATCTACGTGCAGAGATTAAGTGGGCAGTTGGAGACATGAGTCTCGAGTACATAGAAAATAGTGCAGAGCTGGTATTTCAAGTCATGAGACTAGGAAGTACATCTGATAGTAAAAGAGGAACAACCAAAGCCGGAGCCTGAGATGCCCTCGTTTAGAGATAGGGAAGACAAAGAAGCAGCGGCAGCAGTGGGGGCAGGGAGCGGCGGGACCAACCGAGGGCCTAACAATTATACAGTTTAGAATGTGTATGAGCTTTCTTCTCTTCTCTCGAGGAAATTCTCTAAAATATGGTATATTCTAGAGAATATATTATAATGGTTAAGAGCATGAGCATTAGGAACCAGTATCTAGGTCACGCAGCTACTACCTGTGTGACCTTGAACAAGTTATTTAACCTCTAAGAGCCTGTCACTTGACGTATAATGCCACCTGCATGTTGAGGGATTACATGGTGCAGCCCGTAAGAAGTGTTCATTATACGAACTGACAGAAAGTACTCAATAAGTGTTACTTATCATTACTGTTATTCACGAATCCTTCCTCCTTTATGTCTAAAGCACTTGCCATCTATGTGGTAATCATTTGGGATTTATTTATAACCTTGAAGCATAATGATAATAACTTCTGTGTTTATGTCTTATGTTGTCAACTAAAGTGTAAGCTATTTGAATTCAGAAACAGGTTCAACTTCCTTCAATTCTCTACAATTCTAGCACAATGCTCTGAGCACACCAGAAGCTGCATATATATATATATATATATATACACACACACACACACACACACACACACACACATATACACACACACACACACATATATACACACACACACACACACACATATATACACACACACACACATATATACACACACACACACACACACATATATATGTATATATATATGTTAGTGAACTAATTTTATTTCATACATTTTTGACAGGGCAAAAAGAATATGGGTCTTTGGGGTTTTCTTCTCTGCTGGGATGCTTAAAAAGGGAAATTTAATATACAACCAACTCTATATTCCTTGCAGATAAATGAACCTTAGGTCTTCTAATAGCCAGGGTGATAAAGTCATCACTGTGTTCTTAGCGGGCCTTTTGTTGGATGTGGGAAGAAGTGGCAAATGATTGAATACAGGTCTAAACAGACCTTTTATGGGGCCTTAAACCTGAACAAATGCTTTCTAGACCTAGCCTCTCAAACTTCTCAGGGACTGCCTATGCTTTGAAAGCTTTCATTACATTTCTGGAGCAGGTGCTGGTCTAGAAAACTCTGTGACACCTGCTTTTGGATGTACTAAAATGACGGTGCTGGCACCTTCTATTACAAGATGGATGCTTTTTGGGTGCCCTGTTCAGTCCCCTCCTCAGAGAAGAATCCATAACCCTAGAACGATCAACTCTTTGAAGCTGTTTTTTTGGCTGCACGGCCCCTGTCCCTGCATTAACTGATGTGTATAATGTCAAGAGCTATCCAGCCAAAGTGGGAGACTTGGGTCATGGAATAGGAGCACCACAGAGGGGAATACAGACTCCTCTGGCTGAGGTCCCCAGAGCTGCCCTGGTATCTGTCCTCCCAGAGCTTGGATTCTTAAGATACTATCGTCCTTCTAAAAGGTTTCCTTTCTTTGAAATTGGTTTATTTTACTTACAATTAAAAAAAAATCATTGGTATATTTGGTATATTGGAAAGAGGCTGAGATCTGAAGTAAAAAGACCGTTTCGTGTTTCTAAACTAAAACCAAGAATATAGAATATATGCGTATTTCCTTTCTCCATCTCTTCCTCTGACCTCTTGGTTTGATGACTGGAGAAAATGGCATTCTTAGAAGCTGAAAACAGAAGGAGCCAGGTAGACTCAAGAAATTAAGTATGTGCTTAGGAAAGAAGAAAGAAATAGGGGTGGTTTTTGTCCAAGTCACGCCAGTTCCTGCCTGTCTTTTGACTCAAACCCTATATTACTCAGTAAACAAAAGTCCTAAGTTATGACACAGTTTAATAAACCAGATACACATGAGAAGAAAAAAAAATCGACTGACAAAATTTCTCAACTCTATGGAAGCACCAAAGAAAACAGTTACTGAAAAAGCTAAGACTTGATCAAGTGCTTGTATTATTCCATTTAAAAGGGAGCACCACAACCGATAACTGAAAAAACAATATTTTTTTGCCCAAGTATGTGCTGCTTTTACTCACTACACTTCTGACACCCAGTATGTGGATTTTTCCCACACCTACAATCACTTCACCAGTTGCATGTCCAACAATTCATGCTGACACTAACTAGCTGGAGTTAGCGTTAGACCCCCACACATTGCAGACTCAGTTCCACAAAACTGTCCTCAATTCAGATGCTAATGACAAGCCCCAGGCCCCTGAGACTTCAGACTGGCCAGGTGTAAAATCAGGTTCCCACAACATCCTTCTTAAATTCGATAATTTCCTAGGACAGCTCACAGAACTCAGAAAAGTTAAGTTACTATTATAAAGGATGCGATTAAGGAACAAATAAACAGCCAGATGGAGGGGTACAGAGGGTCCCAGGCATAGGAGCTTTTGTCCCACAGGAGCCACCCCCGTGACACGTGGATGTGTTCACCAGCCTGGGAGCTCTCTAAATCCTGTTGTTTAGGGGTTTATTTAAAAAAAATTTTTTTAATGGGATTTTCATTATGTAGCCACGATTTATGAAAGCATTGGCTTTGGATGATGAACTTGACCTCCAGCCTTTCTCCCAGGCGGCTGGGGAAGGGGTGGGGAGGGCTGAAAGTTCCACCACTCTAATCAGGCCGTGGCCTTTCTGATGGCCGGGGAGCCCCCATCCTGAAGCCATCCATGGGACCCAGTCACCAGTCATCTCATCAGCACACAAAAGACTGGACCACGCCAGAGACTCCAAGGCTTTTAGAAGCTGTGTGCCAGGAACAAAGACCAAATCAGTACTGCGTGTTGTACTGCAAGTGATACTTGAATTCTAAACATTATGCACATAGCCAAATCTGCACAGAAGACATAGTTTTAAGGTATCATTCCAATAGTGGTGGCACTCTGGGGTTGATCAGTAGAGGCTCCTTTTCCAGATCCCCTTTTGCTATGAGGCAGTAATACGGGAGATGGCTAACTGGGGTTGGGTTGGAGGCACGAAGACTAGCGATTGGTCCTGTAGGAACTGCACTCCTGGCCTTGGTCTTACTCAAACTGTCCTCTATTTAAGGACGATATGCTATTCTGGGGCCATGTGGCTGCGGATAGCTGCCTGGAGTCGCACAGCTCTTTGGAGTAGAAACCAGCAGCCAAGCAGTTAACTGACTTGGCAAAGAAAAACACAGTTTTGAAAAATGGCTTCTTTTTTTAAAAGTTAGCCTGAATGCAGCTGCGATTCTTGAACAGCTTGTTCTGAACCACGCGGCCTTCCAGCCTCCCATTCCTCCCACTATGCTCCATGCTCGACTGGCTTTCAACAGCTTTCCCAAAGCTGCTCTCGAGCATACTAAGCTTGGGGTTCTTTAACACCAAGGAACACTTCTCTCTCTTTAATGGGATCATTTAGCCTTCTGACTTTCACAGCAGATGCACTGAAGACTTTGTGATGTCATTTAATTACAGACTCTGAAGGAATCTGTGAGCATCGTTATAACGGGCCCGTGCTGTCAGCTCCCGGATGGATGCCATGTACAAGAAGGAAAGCTTCAGGCAGGAAGGAAGAGGAGAAAAAGGAAGAAGTCAAGGGCTGAGCTCCGTTACCGGAATACTAATGTCCAAGATTGTCCATGTATCGTCTAGTTAAATGGAGATAAAACCCAGAAAGGCAGAGAGGGTCCAAATTAGAAGGCAAGTTATCAGGTCAATATACCTACCGAATAGTTAGTAAGGTGTACTTTCTCAATTATAAAATGATCAAATTAAGGTGTCAAAGGTACATTTTTTCCTGTCCTCTTAATGGTCTCTTAAAGCCTTAACCATTAGAGTTTAGTAACTACGATGCATCGTTACAAGCACTTGCACTTGACCTTTTGCCTAGTAAGAGAGCGATGATGAAAATTAAGGGGAAAAACTATGAGCTTTCTTTGCTTAGTGTTAATCAGGTGAGAAATTGCTTTAAGAAAAAAAGGAAATGGCCTAATTAAAAATTTTATTGATTTGAATTAACATAATTATTAATAATATAGTCATTGGAAATGAAAGGATGGTTAAAACGGATGTTTGAAACCACTGATTACTATTCTTTAAGAACGTAAGTGACAAGAAAAAAAAAAAAACGTGAGATGTCCTAAATGAAATTACAGCAGGCCAGAGGGTGAGAGGAAGAGGCAAGGGAAGTTAATGAGTTAGCAGCCATGGGCCAAAACCACAAAAAATTGCCCATATTCCTAAGTGTATATTGAAACTTTGAACCAACTTCCAGGCAGCTATTTTAACTATTATCCTGAAAGAAAGGCCAACTATCAGATGCCACTGCACTCTGCTTACGCATGAACTCTCCGAGCTGTTGTCCATGACTAACCCAAAAGCAACACGTACCTCTTCCTTCCGGATTACTTACCTATTTCAGAACTTTCCCCACTTCACTTTTTCACATCCCCTCCCCCTTATCTGCAACCAATGTAAATTCTTTCAAAAAAACGTACATCTCTCTTTCCCGAACTCATTGGATAAAAGAGCCTCATCCGCCCCAGGATGGTGGACACGTCCTCCCCATCTAGGCCTGCTACTGGTGGTTTAAATTGCAGGCCCCAGGCCCTGGGCCTTTCTCTGGCTAGAGAGGGTTTTCTTTAAGGCTCAATAAACCCTTCCTTTCAGAACAACTTTTGGTCTCCAAGGTCTTTTATCATTTTTTTTATCATTAAGGATAGGGGTGTGAAGAATGTATTGCATTCATAAATTATCCAAAGAAAGCAAATCGAAACAAATAAAAAATATGCATTTCATCGACTGCATAAAACCTTCTCTTGGTGCTCACTGCCATCAACTAAGAGTCTAGAAAATAAAATTGCATAAGAGAGTTCAGCAAAACTTGAAAGCATCACCACTCCAGGTCTGTATTCTCTCCTGTTACTGAGAGCATGTTAGTTTGAAAAATATCCGAACTTTTCTCCCTTGTAAATAATTTAGAATTTTTAACACTACCTATAAGCAATAACCCCATACACCAGCTCTCCATATTTCCCTGAATGTACACTTTATTACACTACTTAAATGCAAGAGTTCAAGAGCACAAATGGATGAGTAATTGGCATGGCGAATGAAATGAACACGCTGGCCTTCTGCCACCAGGAATCATGTTAAATTTAAATTCATTGCTCATAAAAGCAGTTATGTCCTAGGGGAACTGCAGGGAGGATGACGGCCAGGGTCACAGCTCCATATCATGATGTCACACACAGCAGTGCTTCATAGGTAAGCATCCAAGTCCACGGGTATGTGAATGACCCACCCTTCCCGCAAGCAATCACAGACGATCCTTGGTCTCTAGATATCTCCAACCAGAGCTGGTCCTGGCAAAGGGCTTGGCAGCCTACACAGCCATGAGATGTAAAGGATGCTATGAAAACATGGATGCTCTAAGTTCCCTACTACTGGGAAAGGTCTAAAACAGTAAAGCTTTCCAGGGATACAATGGCTCATAGCCATGGTAGAGGATATGAGTTACAGGAAGCTCTTAAAACATCATTCACTGAATACTACGGACTATATAAATTGTTACACATTTTTTATTACTAATCTTCTTAGCAATCTCATGAGATAAACATCCCATTTACACTTGGTCTTTCCACTCTGTCACCCTACTTTCCAATGGCTGAGCAAGTGATCAGGGCAGAAGCCACCACCAGTGGGTGGCCTTGCGGCTGGAGGGCAGGTCTACGGAGACACATCTCCTGTCTTTCTGTATACGCCATACAATACCCTCTTCAGCCTGTGACATCAGGTCCCTGCCGCCCCCCCCCCCACACACACACACATAGTACAATTGTAGTATGCACCCCGGTCCTGGAAACATTTAATCTAAGGACAATAATTCCTAGCCTTCATTTCACCAGATTTTACCTACACAAGAATGTGTCTCAAGGGACCCATTAACATGTGATTTGCCCCAGGCTCCGCTTGGACTATGGGTCATGCTGCGAGGAAGCCTCCCTTGTTGAGATCATTTTTCTGCCCTGATTTGAAACTTATCCTTCGACTTCTTTCAACCTGCTTGGGCTGAGTCTCATGTGTTCAAGGAGATTACTGCAAAAGAGACTCCTTGCCTGGTGAGATCTACATGCAGGGAGCATCAGATACTTTCTAATTGAATTTTGCATCTCTTTGATTAATGTCAATGCCCTCAAGGCCCCAAGAATGGGTGCATTTGTGCGATTTGAAATAATCCAACAATTTTATAGAGCCAAGGAGGGATATTGCTTATGTGTAAGCCTAGAGGCTCAGCTATCTAACTAGTTTGGATCCTAGAATGATTGCATGCCCTCAGAGGTTACATTTATTTTAGTAAACCGAGATATGTATAAATGTAACATTTCCTAATGTAGCATTTTGACAAATAACTAGCAACTTCTGGATTGACGGACTTCCTCTGAGCCAAGGAGGTTAACATGTTCTCCACAAAAGCTGCAAAGATGCTAGGAACACAGACAATGCTGCAACCCTCAGCAGCCTCTTGATACTGATGGAGCTTGGAAGTATCCATCCCCAAAGATAATGAGGTAGAAAGAGTCATACGGGCCAGGATTACAAAGGAACTAAGTGGCGTGTCTGGAAGGGCGTATTATTTGTGTTTTGTAGCTGGTGACTAGTGATGAGTTAGGCAACTTACCCGAAGGCATAAGAGCTGTGCAAATGCCAAGAACACAACCAGGAGTTGAGGCTCTGAGCCCCTACCTCTCAGTAACCACAGTGAGGTATTACCTCACTAATGCTAAGTCCCACGCCGGAGGCTCACACAGACAAGGAAGGCCCCATGCAAGACAAGTGCTCGGGAGCCGTAGCCAGCTCTCCTACAAGCTTCGGGTTTGGGGGCAGCTGGGCTTGGCTGTCTGGAAAACCCCCAGACCCTGACAGAATCAGCAGATGTTAGAATTGGAAAGGGCTCTGCATTCACTCATATTCCAGTTCTTGCCTTTTGCCGAGAAAGAAACAAACCCATGAAGACTAAGTGTTGAAGGAAAGAACTAGTGCATGGCAGAGCCAGGCTCCAAACTCAAGTCTGTCAACCCCGAGCCCGTTGTTCGCTTCACATCACCAGTGTGGACAAACCATCTTTGGACTTGCGAGCCTACAGAAAACCAGTTTATTTTTACAGAGAGTCCAGGCCTAATCTAGTTTACTGACCCTCCCCCACCTGCCCTCGTCCTCCGGCTGCCAACCAATGAACCAGGTAAGCTCAACCAGCCTTCAGAAGTTTCCAGCTTCCAACAGCGTTCTTCACAGACTGTTTTGAAATCTACATTTAGAGATTGTTTTTGCGTTTTGATACTTTACATGTCCCTTATAGAGGAAGACATACCCTTTAGATGTCATTTTCTTTTAGAAGCAGTGCGACGGAGGGAAGACAGGCAGCGTGTTCCAGGCTCGCCAGTGTGACGGCCGCACCGGCCAGGGTCACGTGCTTCCGGATGGTAATAAAAGTTCACACGCCCAGTTTTGTGACGTCATCATACGTGGTGTCGCCGTGAAGCAAGGCGCGTTATAATCCGAGCAATCTTCAGAGGATCAAGTCATCACTTGGCGTTTCAGGAGGCAAGACGTAGCAATTCTTAGCTTTAAGAATACCACCATGCTAACAGGGGTTGTGACAGCCACGGGGGTGCCCCCGCCTAAATCGCCCTTTCAGAGAATGTGCTGCAGGGGGCAGCGCGGAGGCGCAGCCCACAGGCCACGTTTTCCTGAGAGCTCCCAGGCATCGCTGAGAACGGCAGGCACACCTGACCGGCACCCTTGCAGGCCAGGGTAGGATTTCCTCTGATGTTTCTTCGCTCCACAACAACAAAAAGGCACTGTTATTGGAAATTATTAACAAGAGTTCTGGCAGGCCCCTGCTAAGTCGGGGAGAGTTGCTAAGTCCAAGCAAGTGGACTGTCTCTATCCATATGAAAGGGCAGTTAAAAAAAAAATTGCATAGGGAGAAACCTGTTAAATACAAGCTCTTAAAAGCAGTTTTTGAGCTCCCGAAGCCAAACCATCTCTAAGGCTGCGAGTATCAATAATACTTTCCTTTTCCATATTTACAAAAACAAACCAAAAGGCTCTTACTGACACGCTTACCACTGCCAACTAAAACGCTGAAAGTGTGCCTTCTTTAGATTCTTAAAAAGCAATGCTAAGAATAGGGAGAAGAAACTATTTCAAAAATGAAGGAATTTTTGGGAAAGCATGTTGGCTACGACTGTCAAGGCATTTAGGGTGCTGCTTGATGACTCAAAATAAAAGCGTTGCTAGTTGTAAAAAACTGTTAGTGACCATTCATTTTATGATAATATCACTTGTCAAATAAAACCCAGGGCTCCAGCTTCCAGCTCCTGCCCTTCCGACTCACTGGCCTGCTCCACTGGAGACCAGGCAGGCTGAGATATCACTGCTCTGGATATCACTGACTTGTCCCAAACTACTCACAGGCCCACTGAGCTCTGAGAAGTTTCAAGGAACAGTTTCTAAGATATTGCTTCCTTCCCTTTTTTTCCCTGACTCTTTGTTTTTAGAGTATCATAAATCCACACTTCTTACCTAGCACTGCAGCAAACATAAGAGTTAGTAGTTTTGCAAAAGCCATTAAACAAACAAAACCCCTCATTTTTCTCAACAAGGTCATTAAATGCATAGTATTTAAACCTCTCACTTAGAGAATGAAGCTGACAGGTAGATACACATTTTGCAGTATCTACAAGCAAAACCTTGTGGCCTTCCAAAACAAAATTACCTTTCTAATGCAACTTTGCAATGGAAATTTAAACTCCAAAGGTAATTTTGCATCCAAGGTACTCACTGATACAGGAATTAGGCTCACAGAGATGAATCAATAGAATCTGTTTGATTGCTTCCTCACTCCTCCATTAGAGCAGCAAGGAGAGATCATAAGGATGTTTGAGGATTGCTTATATGAAGATACAGAGCAGGCCAAACCGCATCATACCTATTATGGAATAGAGCCTGACCATGAAATCTTAATTAACACTGTAATAATTTACTTAATATTCTCTGATGCAGCCCATGTGAGGCTAAATCAGAAGGGAAACACTGTTAGCATTTTAGAAGAATTAAATTAAAAGCAAAAACTGACATGGCAGAGGCCATATTACAGACTAATAAAGGATTAAATAAAGCAATTATTGCTTGGGTATTTCTGCTGTGTGATAGAGTGAAGGGGAAAATAGCTCTGAAACTCTGGTTAGGCTGTGATACCTTTCTGAATGAGTAATGGTGGGAAGACAGTACAGATAAGTGGTCCACAGTCTTCCGACTCTATCCACACCGCAGAAATAGTGAAGAGATCTTAAATGAAATAATATTACAGATCAAAGCGTGTTTAAAGTTAATAAGGGAATCATGAGGAACTTGATTTATGTCTTTTTCTCATTAATTACCCCCTAAGCTCAAAATCAAGACATAGAATAAGATGAATGGCAACTTGGGTTAAAACTCTTACTCTATGTGTTTTAAACCTTTGCTTTGTCTTAATCACAGCAGTCCTAGGAAGAATATCTGCAATTCTCATCAATCAAGTATGCTTTTATAATAGAAGCCTTTCAGGGCTCCCCTTTTTTTTAAATAGGGGATAAAGAGTGATTGATTGTTACCAGACATCTAGGCCGCACAGAATATCACCCAGGTAAGGTACGGTACCAAGCCAGTCTTCATAATGACTCATGATAATGGAAGATGCTATAGCTGATATGTGCTAGCTACATGCCAGACTGTTCTAAGAAATTCACATATACTAACAAGCTTAATCCTTACAACAATCCTGTAGGGTAGATACTATTTCTGTCATCCCCATATACAAGATGAGGACACTGAAGAACAGAGAGGTTTAGTAACTTCCTCAAGGTCACACAGCTAATAAATAATGGCCTGGATTTGAAGCCAGACAGGACAGTGTTTTAAAGTCTGCATTCTCAACCACATACCACTCTCATTTGTACTACTCATTTGCTTCATACTACAATGCCAATTCAGGCCATCTCTGATTCCACCAATAATCCTAATATACTGCCTTGTTCTTTAGAATGACATTCACTAGGAACATGAGAACACTTTTCAGCTTTTGAGTAGCCACTTGTCACATGAGCCTCTGCAGGAAGTATTTTTACTATACCTTGTGGTTCACAAGGAAACCCTCAGATTGTCTGAACCAGACCTAGATATACAATTCAGTAATGAGGTTTCCTGGTAATTTCTTCTAAAGCTGTATCTAGGAAAGCAAAGTTAACTGAACAAAAAAAAGGAAAAATATATATATATATATATATATATATATATATATATATATACACACACACACACATATTCTCAGCAGAACAAGCAGAGGCCTAAAAAGAGAGAACAAAGTATAGTTCTTAATCTCAGTAGAAATTCTGATAAATACTATGTTCAAAGAATTCTCCTTAATAGGGAACAAGACTTATTCAAGAGCCTGGTGAAATCATTTTAAATTTACAGTCTTAGCAGACTAAATGTAAAAAATCAGTAACAAAAGATAATTATGAAATCATGTCTGAAAATATAAATTAAGTCATTTTCTTAGCCAGCAATTGGTCCTATATTTAGAACAAAATTAAAGCTCATGATCTTTTTTTTTTTCCCCTTTTGGTTCCTTCCCAGAAGGCTAAAGGGGCCTGCTTGTTACAAGACACTTTTGTTTCATATTTTTAACGTGGCAGTAAACTATACATAACTATTCTTAAAAGCAATTAGGACGACATAAGTAAAACGGGGAACAAACTTGTGGCCCATAATTTGCAATACAGACATACAGAAAATCATACTTTGTTCAGAAGGCCCACTTGAAGACCCAAAGCAATAGGTTTCTGAACTTAATCCAAGTTATTTGGCATATGAATAGGCCTCCTCTGAACCAAATGTTAGCTCTTGAAAAATCTGATAACTCTTAAAGAATAATATGTTGATAATTTAAGAGGGTACAAATCAAATAGGAATTGTATTTTCCATAAATTACACAGGATCTTAAAAATGAGAGAGAAGACTGAATGAGCCCTGCCCACGTTTACAAAGGAACCCAATTTATCATTCACATTCTGTAGCCCTTGATTTACAAAGAGGCCAATTAGCCTTCTTGGGTTGTCCCTTTTTCCATAAAGGAACGGGGCCCAGGGCAACACGTGCCAAACGTCCAGAACAACAGCCATGTTCAAGTAACTCCTGAAAGATGGCTGAATGCGTAAATACAGAGCTGAAGCTAATGGAAAAGTCACACCAGTGCAGTCGGCACGGGGGAGGAAGAGGAGGAGGAGGAGCCAGTCAGGAGGACGCTGCCTTTGTTGCTTTATTGAGCAACAGCAGAAAGACGCTACTATTTGTATTCCCAGCATTAAAGGGTAGAATCAGAAAACAGACTGTGATAATCAATAAAGAGACAATGAAAAAAACCAAACAAATAAGAAAACTCAGTATTCTCAAGCAGCTAACCTAGTCCGTAAAATCATGCTTGCAACTTGAAGTTCCCACTTCCTTTAGCTTCCCAGCCTGGCTAGAATTAGATCTCTATCTACCTTGTTTTGCCTTAGTTCTTTGAGAGTGCTTTTCATCCATAGAATACCCATAAATGTCCAAAGAATCTTTTTTTTTTTTTTAAAGATTTTTATTGGGGAATTGGGGGGATGGGAACAGTGCTGGGGAATTGGGGAAAGGGGAACAGACAAGTTGCTGTTGTTTTGTTCTTCAGTCTAGTTGTGGAGGACGTTGCTTCACTGGCCCAAGTTGGCACCATCATTGCGCTCTTCTCTGGCGAGGCAGATCAGTCGCCGGCTTCTGGACGGCCGCTCACTGCGGCTGTTGGCCGCTCACGCTGGCTGCTGGCCACACACGGTAGCCCCTGGCAATCCACTGCCACAGGGACTGCAGCCCACGCCGTCGCCGGCGACTCATGGCAGCCCAGCTCCAGGTTGAGCTGTTGTTCAGCATCTTAGCTGTGGAGGGCAGTGTCACTGGCCCTCACATGTGGGATCCGAACCGAGGCCCTCTGGCATCCCAAGCGAGTTCTTAACCATCGCTCCACTCGGCCGGCCCTGTCCAAAGAATCTTAAGTCCACTAAGACGATAAGCAAAATGAAGACAGATGTCATTTCATTCAAGAAAACTGATGATGTGGTTTTCCTCTAGCACTGAGCCTAATTCTATACTTCCTAGGAATCCTTTTCTTAAGTTTCAAGAAAGCCGAATTTCAGTTCTTCTTTGTAGACACTAGAACATCCCACATGGTCTATAGCCACGACTTACCTACTGAGGTACTTACTATCAGTAAGTACTATTACTATCGCAGACCTACTATCTCCTATGTATTTATGGACTGAGGACACTCAACAGAAGAATGAACAAGCGCGTGGGATTATAGATGCCTCACAGGAGACACAGAGGAGGAAAAATATCTCATATTTTCTTGGGTATTTTGATGCCTTCACTGTTTCACAGTCCTCCCTCTATGGTACTAAAATCCATGGAAAAAACTACAGGGAGAATATATCCCAGATAACATTAGTACATATATTCTGCCAGATGGACCTGCTGCATGTTCGGCAGATAAAACTAATTTGTCTTCTTGTCTAACTTTATTAAGGATGATAAACTAAAAGCCAAGAGTATGAAGACAGTACTACTGTATACCCAAGGTTAAGAAAGCCGTGTGTTTGCAGACTACCCAGTGGGATTGTCCAATTGACTACTGGATTAAATGCTCTAACGAGTGGCTTGAAGTCGTTTTTCCGTGATGCAGGCTAAGAATGACCAACGTACCCTCTTCTAGTTCATTTAGCAACATGGAGGATGCACATTTCATCCATGTTGATTTCTACCCCCTTTCCCCAAAGGACAGGGTGGTTGCAGATTAAAGAGATGAAGGAACCCTGGCATGTGGCACTACACGGTAAAGAGGTTAGGAGGGAAATGGAACTCCTCACGTCTGAGAAAGAGAAAAAAAATGCAAAATAATGTCTACCTTTTTGAAAAACTGCCACAATGGTGACTCCATAAAGGGGAACATCATCTTTAAACCCATAGACCTGGAGCCCGGGGTAAAGACTGTGCTCCATCTTACTGCCATATACTTGGATTACTGCTGGAGGTAAGGGACTTAATCAGATTAACCACATTTCCATCATTATTTATTCAACGAATAACGGGAGGGCAGTTGAGTGGAGGGTTAGAATCTTCAGAGGAAAATGCTCATAAACTATGAATTGACATTGTGACTTATACATAAGCCTCAGCGATTCCTGAAATTGGTCCAGGGAAGAGCTTCATACAGTCCATTAATTCACCTAAAAACATCTAACTCACTAAACCCAATGGCAACATGAACTCAGAACTAGTGTCCATAAGTTAAGGGCCACACACCATAATCTGCACAAATAAAGTAAGAAGTTAGGCTTGAGCTAAGTGGAATTTTAAAACTGCTTTTTTTCCTAAAAAAAATCAAGTTAAATGACTTCAAGTTTCATGCTTAATATCCATGGCCAATAGGCTACTGATTATCAGCAACAGCTTGAGTTAAACAGCAATGCCATAAGAATAATATAATAACCATAAATAGAACTCACACTTATTGAATGCTTACTATGTGCTGGGATCTAAGCTAACTTTATAATACATAGTGCAGGTGCCAAAAAAATGTATACAAGTGGACACTTTGGTTAATGTTGCTCAAGCAGTAGTTGGCTGTCATCAGAAGTGTCTGCACGCTGATGGGAACCACTTTGTGCACCTCTTGTGATTGCAAAAGTCAAACGTGACTCATATTCATCTTTTGTTATTGGTATATATTGAGTATTATGATTTTAATAGTTTTCCTTTCTTAAAAATGTGTATACATTTTTTTGTCACCCTCTGTATATATTATACACACACATATATATGTATAATTTCATTATCTTTGATTGCCTTCTTTCTTCAACATCTTTATTCAGGGCCATTCTACTTCCTACTGGAACATTTTTGAACCTCTACAAACATGGAGAGTCCACAGCTGGTAAGGAGGCTGCATTCATTTAGAAAGCAAGTGAGCCATTATAGCAACACATATGGAGCTGGTTCATTAGAACCAGCTTTCGGCTCATGCCTGAGAATAATTTGATATCGGTCTGGCTCTTCGGAGATGCTGATGGACTTCGTGCCTGCAGCCTTCCCAGCTCTGCCTGGGCTGGTTAGCTCACTGGGCAGAGAGTCACCCAACAGGGTCAAGACCATGGCTTCATTTGCTTTCTGATACCAGTTTATTCTGCACGGAGAATGATCCCTCAGTATCACACACCATACCCTTAATCCCAGCTATGTGCTTTGAAAATATGTGTCTTTAATCGTGAAGGGACCAGATGTGGGAGACAGGGGCTTCAGATAAACGTAGCCCTACTAGGATGGAGGGTGTGAGGAACTTTAAAACCACCACCTCCAAAACGCAAAGCAAATCCCAAACGTGTTTTCTGCTGGTAGTGGACAGCAGGCCTATCTTCACATACACCGGCTATCTGCTATCTAGTCCATTTAGGTCAGAAGGGCTGTGGACGGAGTGGTCCCCAGTGGGGTTGGCAGGGTCGGGGCAGGGTGCAGTGGGGTCAGTAGCTCTTGTGTATGTATGACCACGTAAGGGCAGGGAAAGGAGAGTTAGAACCTTCAAGGATTTATACGGTCAGCTTACTGCTGACATCTCAAACTCCAAACTGTACAAATTAATTAGAACCCATGAAAAAGTATCCAGAGATTTTAGCAGCTGTAGAAAGTAGCACATCTTTGGGTATGATCTTAGTAAGCAGCATCTCCCAGGCAGTCATCCAGGGAGCTCAAAAAGCAAAAACAAATAAAACAAACCCTAGCCAATACACAGATTATCAGGCTCGGCTCCAAATCTACTGTTTGGGGTGTTCTCAAGGGGTGGGGATTGACAGGAGGGGAGAGATAGGACAGGGAGCAGGAACTTGTAATTTGAAGAAACTCTGGGAAATTCTTCCTCTCTCATGATTGGAAACCACCACTCTAGAGACATCAGCTATGATCACTTGGGTTGAAAAAGACTGAATATCTGCACATGACTTAAGAGGCCATGTCTATAAAATAGGAAATAGGAACTTAGCGGGTAACCCGTAAAGAGAGTGTGGATGTCAACCAGGAAGGTACCGAGAGCCTTCTTAGGCCCCTGAGCGGGTCTTTATGAGACCTGGACATACACCAGAAAAAGAGAACACGGGACCAAAGCAATCAGGAGGCTGCGCACATTGCTTGGGGTCCCACGGACGACTGTGGGGTAGCTTCCCCACTTAACACCTGCAACCCTACGAGGCAGGTGTGATTCCGTGCCCACTCTACAGATGAGGACACGCGAGGCCTGAAAAGCCTAGCAATTTGAGCCAAGTCACTCAGATAACAAGGAGGGAGAAGCAACAGTCGAGAGTCAGGAGAATGCAGTGGCAGCTCACGCTTGCCATGAAATTATTTCAGCACTCGGAGCCTCAAATGTCCTTGTCTCTGAGTAAAGAGGTCGGATTAGGTCATTTCTATGGTCCCTTTAAAATGTTGACAATCTATGACTTAAGCTGTCACAAGCAGGATTTCTGCCCTACGGCTTAGTTTCTTTTATACTATACCTAATTACTGTGTTATAATGGTCTTCAGCAAAACGGGGGGAGCATTAAAAATCGAGGTTAGGTAACTACTTCAGGAGCTATCCAAATGTACGGTTTATATGTATAAGAATAAATAATTTTAGCTAATGCACTGTAAGTTTCGCTTTAGTAAAGATGGAAGGCGGAGGTGCCTGACGGCATGAGTTCAACAGCGTGAAAGATGCTTTGTGTTCTAATGCATAAGTTGCAATGGCGAGTGGCATCTTCCATGAGACCAGGTGGCAGAGGCTGCTTTGTGAGATGCTCTGAAATATCCCCATGGCTGCAGCGACGGCTCTGTCTGCAAAATGCATGCCTGGCCTAGCCCGGGACACACAGCACGCACAGAGCAGGGAATGTCAGCGTGCAGAAAGAACGGCTGTATAATTGTTGAACTCGTGCCTCATATATTCATAGTTAATTTTGGCAACCGATTTCAGTTACGGGAAGGGGGGAGATGGGGAGGGGGTGACTTCTCCTGTCCTTCAACTTCCCAGAAATGTATTAGAAATGACAGCCTATGATTGCTGCAGACAGTATCTAATTAACTGTCATTATAAAACACATGTCAGCCCGGGGCCTATGAGGGATCTGATGTCTAATTTCTCTCCAGAATAATAAGAGTCTCTGCGAAACAGGGTGGTGAATGAATTTTGTTGTCTTATTAATCAACTGATTTCAACCTGCCCCCACTATTCCCTCCTGTACCTTATTCTTTCCTGCTGCAACCCCCTCCCCTAACGACTTTGGAACTCACATTTTAGACAAGTGATGAATTTAAAACAAATCTTGTCATCTTCTGCCGAGGCAATCTCAATAAAGAGCTACTGCAGAAATATGATATGGAAATGGGAGCTGTTTGTAAAAACTATTAACTCAATAATGAAACAATTATTCCTAAACAACCATGAAAATTACTTACAAGCCTGATTTTCGCTCATTTTGCCATACCACAGATTGTGATTCCATTTTCATTCCTATTAATTAGAACAAAGAATTTAATCCTTTTCTCCTTCTATTATGCAAAAATCAAGCATGGTTATTAGGGAGCCATCTAGTTTCCAATTAATTTCTTTTTGGGAATGAGTTGCAGGGACAGAAGCATTACCGATGTCTTCTAATGAGGAGGTTAGGACGAGATAGGGCTTGAATCAACAGAGAAGGTAACTAATTTCCCTGGGTCCGTTTTCCCATTCACAAGATTACTCACCAGCTTCCTCAAATGATCCTTGGCAATCCGTAACTAAGCAAGGAACATTAGCGAATGAGGCTGGATGACACTGAGAAAAGACTGTCAGTCGACAGGAATTGTGTAAGCTCCTGCAGACAATACCTCCAATGGTAACTGCTGCTCACCCCCCCCCGTCCCCCCACCCCCCCAGTCCTGTTACAAAGCACATCCACAACTATGGCAGGTTCTTCTGGAAGGTGGGGGGGTGGGACATTCTGTACCCACTTAATCTGTGTCACAGAGAATGACCCAAGCATTGTGTTCCAAATTGTGCATCATAACCAGCATGGAATGGATTGCTATGCAATGGAACAGGACAAAATGGAACAGAAAATATCAGACTGTATTGTATGTAGTAATATATGTTTATATATATATATGTATATATATATATGTATATATACATATATATATATATATATATATATATATATATATATTTGTATATGCATGTCTGTGTACTGTGGGGATGGCCAAACATTTTGACAGTCCTTGAACTAAGGCAAAGAAGTTGGTCATCACATATTTATTAAATACGTAGACGACCCCAAAGCAAATTCGTGGCAAAATGCTTGTTGACTCCTGACTACTCGTTAGACATATCTGCTCCCATCTTTCTTCCACAAGGAGTAATCGGATAGTGTGGGAATGGTCCTGGTGCCAAAGGTCTAAACATAAGCCTATGACTTCTGATAAAGTCAGTTCCAACTTGTGTTGAAGAATTAGCTGAGATCTAGGATGCTGGGGTAAATGTTGAGAAAGCTCCACTATGTGAATGATTGAAATATAAAATAAGCCATGATATTTTATCTAGGTGATCATTGCAGAGAATTATGTTCTATTTTTAAAATACTATGATCTGGACTACATAGTAAGAAGCAGTCACTGAACTGTGACATAGTCAAGAGCCAATAAGATCTAGCAATCTACTTATCCATAAGATACTCCTTTACATCTACCCATGAAATTACTGGTTAGTAATGACCATAGAACCAAAACCCGAAATCTGAATTTTCCTAGGTTAGCTCTGCTTCAACGCCTTGTCCCCAGTCTTACATGGCTCAGGCCTGAGGGGGGGCAGCTGGCCCAGAGGTTGGCCAAGGCCAACAGGCTTTGTGAACTGGGTTGCTATATACAGGGTCGGCTCAGGACAAAACTGTTCATTCGTCCATATATCTATTCATCTACCCAACTAGTACTTACTGAGTGGTAATTATGTATCAGGCATAGTGTACGGTGGAGAGGAAGGGCCAATTAGCTCTCGGGAAAGGCGAATCGGAGGAAAAGCTGATATTTAAGCTAGACAATGGTTGGAGGAGAAGAGGACATAAAACATGAATTTTCTGAGTGAGGTATACACAGAGCTAAAGCAGAGCAAAGCAGAAGAAGGTGGGGAAGGGTTGGAGGCCAGGTAGCAAAGCAATTGGTGAGGTGTTATAGAAAGATGGCTCTGGGGATAAGACTTAGAGTCAAGAAGTTTATTGAGAAGTCACTGACTATGAACCTCTCAATTCAGTGTTTATCGTCTCAAAATTATGCAACCTACCTCAGCACTTAATATACTCATGTTACTTCCGTACAGACTTTATCACCAAAGTACCTTCCCAAACAGCACCTTTTAAACAGTAATAAAAAAAAAAAATAAATAAAAGAAGTTTGCCTCAAGATTTCTCCTCATTTACTTTTATGCTGTGACAAATTTGCTTGGAAAATATTTATTTCTAATATTTGCTATACTTCTATGTAACCAAAACATTGTATAAGATAGCCACACTAAGGCACCTACTTCCTAGATGAAAGAAAACTTAAATTTGGTGCATGGGTAATATTTCTCACTCCTGACACTCTACCTAACCGTCATCTCCCCCAGGCAGTGTACCCCAATTTCCTGACTAGATGTATTTCTATTTCTCTCAGAACTGCCACAGCATTTGGTTTTTAACTTCTTAATGCATGTGTTACATCCTTTCTGACATCTTAGCATCTGACACTGTCGCCCAAAACCCCTCCTCATGCAGGAAGGAGAGACACCGCTTGCTCTTCCATTCGTTGCTAAGCCTCCCTCTTCCTCCTCCAGTAACTGCTCCTCTTTCATCGCTTTAGCTCCATTTCTTCCATCTAACCTTAAATACTGGTCACCTACAGTTCATTTTACTTTGTATGTTCACCCTTATAATATCATGTATTATTTAGTAGCTTCAAATCATTAGATACACAAATGACCAAATAACAATATTTCGAACTAATGCTTCAGACCAAAAAATTTCAACTCCCCGTGGTACATCTCCACCAGCACGATGGAGAGGAAACTCAATTTCAAAAGGTACAGTGTGATCACTAGCTCCTCTCCCAACCCAAACCCTTGTTCGTCTACGGCATTCCGTATCCTGGTTGATGGCATTCCCATTTGCGCAGATGCTCAGATGGGGAAACCTGGCAGTCAGGTTGAGGTCTTTCTTCACCTCTCCAATCCACGTCCTCGTCTCTGGTCTTACTTTATTATGGACACTGCTTTGGTTCAAGTTCTCCTCACTCCAGACCCTGCTTACTGCTGAAGCATCCACACTGTAGCAAGAGGGAACTCTCCGATGCAGGAATTGGATGAGATGACTCTCTGCTTATCAGGCCTCCGCAGGGTCTGTGGCCACAAAGGAAAACAGCGCACACTCCCTCTGGCATGCAAGGCCCTCCATACACTGGTGCCAACCTGCCCTTCTAGTCCTGTCTCCCAAGGGTACCCTTGCCAGGTTCTGTAATGATTCTGTATCTTTGCCCTTGACTTCAGCTCTGCCTGGCCTGCCTTCTAACTTTTGGTAAATTCCATTCTCAGTGCCTGAAGCCTCTTCTGTGAATCTCTAACTCAGGCCAAGAGACCATTCCTTTTTCCGGGCCTCCATGCTTCCATCCTCCGGGTGGGTTCACACTCCCTTCTGCTAAAGCCTAAAGACCAAATGCTAAGTTGGAAATGAGACTGTTTGAAACTTAGAAAAGTTCTGAGGGTCATTTAGCACATATTATGTAACAGCTCCAGCAGAATTCAGAGTAGCACCTCATAATCAAACACATATAAAAAATGATACCCAAGGGTACCAATTACGGTCACACATGGCCTCCTGTCAGGTCAGGTATTCATGCTGAGTGAACCTCACACACCCACAAAATCACTTCTTGGAGCGTTTTGGAATTGTAACTTTGTGTGCACTTGGCCAACTAGACGTGCCCTCCTCAAGGTCAAGAGAGATCTTTTTTGTTGTTGTTTTTTAAAACTCCAATGCCTGGTATAATGTTTGGCTTATTTTTAGTCAAAACATACTTGCTGAATAAAGATCTTATTAAGACTGTATTGCTCCATCTTGCTTTTCGTATTTACAAACAACACTAGTAATGTGCTAACAAGCATTATCATAAAAGATCAAATAAATAATGATTTACATTAAGGACTGTCACATGGAAAGTCTTCTTTAGAAAATCACAGAACAATGAAAAAGATGCAGGATAGCCAGTGTGAAAGAGCGCGGGATCTGGCATCAGACAGGCCTGTGTGTGTCACCCCAGCCCTGTGAGCTGTGGCATGAGGGGCAAGTTGCTTGACTCCCTGACGCCTTAGTTTCCTCATAGATAAACTGGGTATCGCATGAGCATCTACTTGATACGTCCACTGTAAAGATAAACAGGATAACATGTGCTACATGCTTAGGATGAGTTCAGTGATTAAAAAAGAGTTAGCGAATACGATTACAAAATAATTATAAGAATATTTATGACATTTTTTACTCAAATAGCTTCATGAGGGATCAAGATGACATTCCATATGTACAGAAGGTGATGCATGTTGCTTTTACCAAGCTTATTAAAGCGCTGATCTACTCTTCCCAGCATAAAATCTGGTCGCTTTCTTGATGTTTCACCTTGGCACAGGTAGATGTATTTAAAATATGGCAGATGAGGTCAGTGAAACAAAGGCACTTGCTATAACTATATGGAAAAAGATTCAGTTTTGAAAAAAAAAAAGGTGCAGATATAATCGAAGTGTGAGGCTCCCCATGGTGACTGCTAATAGTCCTTCAAACCTGGAAGCTAATTTTGTACAAAAATCAGCTCCTTTGGATATTAAACATTCATGATAAAGGGAATAAGAGAAGAATTCAAACCCGTCTCGGGTTTGCTTTGTTATCTAGGAAACAGGATGGATATATTGCAGTTAGAGATTTTTTTTTCCTCATTAGCAAATAACCAAAATTTTCTCTCAAGTCAGTCTCTTTTCTTAAATAAATGTTAACTACTTCCCTTCGTTGTTAATAAAAATAATAAAAAGAAATCATTTGTCCTTTTGCATGCTCTGTGGCCCAAGGCACAGTGTGTGCAGACAGACTTTAAAATTGGAATAAAAACCAGACACAACCCCAGGACAGAAAATTTTGATGGATCAAAACCATGTCTGTTCAGCCTCTGAGAAAACTGGTGAATTAATTGGGAATGGGACTTTCCATTTTAGTAGCCGAACGACAGTGGAGGTGGTTGGCAAGTGTCATAGCCACTATCAAATATCCCAAAACTGACTTTCTTGATAACAAAAGCCAAATTTAAATGTTGAAAACCAAATCAACTTATTGTAAAACAACAATGCACCGGGCCTCAGATGTCTCCTTTATATGCATTCTCACATTTAATTCTCACCGTGTTTTGTGGCCAACACTAAACGGAGCTGTGGAAAGTGCTGTTCAGAAAGGTAAACTAACTGGCTTACGCATCACCATACAGCCTTCAGGTGGTCAGCCCAGCCTCTGGCACACCAGAGGTCAAAGCCAAGTGCTCTCCATGGTAACAGAAAGCACATCGGATGCCCCTTCCCCCACCCTGTCTCCATCTGCCAAATTCCTAACTTATTCTGAAAGACTCCATTTAACTGTCATGGCCGCTGACATGACATCCTTTTGTACGTTTCCCATAACCCGCTCTTTATATTTCTTCCATAGCCCTTATTACAATATTCTGAAATTATCTATTCACAGATCTGACTTCGTCACTGGACTGTGGCTCTCTGAGAAGAGGGGCCTTGCCTTTTTCCTCTTGTAGACCGTTCAGTGCCTGCTATATGGTAGTCAATCAAACAGTGTTTGTTGCACTGAACTGAATATCTGTCCTAAATACAGCATCAAAGTTTAGGGAATTCATTATAGTGTTATCATGTGGCTAAGAGACATCACTTTCTGGTGAGCCAAACACAACTTTCAGATGATAACTAGGAATCCCTCACAAAAAACAGTGCAGTATTTCCATTTTGTCAATCGAGGCTCACTATCTAACCTTGGAGATAATTTAAACTAGATCCTTTACCTATGTTATGTCATCTGATTTTCTCTCTAGCTCTATAAGGCAGACACCACTGATAGCCCCATTTTATAAGTAAAGACCCTGAGGCTCAGAAAATTGGTGGTTTACCTGAAGAGGTGTA
>NW_017731581.1:1887608-1901080 GCF_001890085.2 Hipposideros armiger
GCCACTGAGGTGCGCCCTCAATGAGATTGAAACAACTACTTGACTTGGAGCTGATGTGTCCTGGAAAAACACACTGTTCCCCAATAGAAAGAAGAAAAAAAGAAAGAAAGAAAGAAAGAACGTCGCTCAGAAATCATGTGCCACTGTGAGTCTCCCTCTTCAGATTAGCAAAAACTCGGTCAACATTAAGCCATTCCCAGCTCGGTTTGCTAACGGCAAAACAACTTATCAAGCTATTCAGTATACTGGACACTACTGACGTTCTCATTATTTTAAATATTATTCAAAAGTAAATTAAATGGAATATCTGAGATATAAAGTTTCTTTCCTAACTATCTCACAGGAAATCCCTCTTCTGGGACTGGGAAGGTTTTGAACTGAAAGCCTCAAACCAAACAAATTCTAGTGGTGTGTGTGCTTCAGTAATCCTCAGGCCGAAGCACAGTAGGGCTCTCCTAACACAGGTCAATGGATTTGTCCCCAGCTTGGGGACACCCTAAGGGCTACCCACGAGCGCTTCTTGTACGGGAACATACAACAGGGATTCATATTTTCAGGGGACGAATAAGCTTGTTAGAGAGCATCATGTCATTTTTAATGGCAGGAGCATCAGAAGAATTATTATTTTACACTTGTCACCTTTTAGAGCAGTTTTTGAAAAAGTATGGCAATCCCTAACAACATCTCCTTGACTTCCTCTGCCCAACGTTTGAAAACAACATAAAAATTGAGGGCTGCAGAAAGGCGAAAAGTGAAAGTGAGGAGGTAAAATAAAATGAATTAGCATTTATTAGTAAGGTAAATCAGCCTTGTGCCTGGCACCTTGCTAACTCAGTTACCCATAATTCCTAATTTAACCTTCACATGTAACTTATAAGGGAATCAGTATTGTCATTAACAAAAGACACAGGGTTAAGAAATTCTACTGATCCACAGAGTTATGTTTCTTCGTGGTTTATTTTTATTTTTAATTTTGTTACAAAAATCACAAGAAGACTAAGAAACTTTCATGTGCTTTAGAGAAGTCCCATAGCTGCTAAGTCCTGGGACAGTGAGGGCCACTAAAAGCAGAACTATCCAGTAAAAATCTGTCAAACTGCTTTCAGAAAACTCTATTTTCTCTACAGTCCATTCCTCACGTTTCCATACTTAATAAAAAGACGATAATTTCCTTCTGTTAAAAAATGTTTGGTGTTATATATATTTTTTTGCTGAATGCTCAGATAGATAACTTTCCTTTTTTGAAAAACATTAAAATGCAGGCAGTCCTGTATGAAAGTAACAATAGCTGTTAACATTTAGGTGGAAGCACCCGTCCAAAGCTTCTGTATTAACTCATTTTATCCTCCCAACGACCCCGTGAAGTCATTTTACAGATGAGCCAGTTCAGGCACCAAGCAGTTAAGTATAATAGTCTGTCCAATGTCGCATCATTCGTAAGTTAATGGAACCAGGAGTTCAATTCATTTTTTTATAATTTCAAAACTGTGCCCTTCGCCACTTAATCACTCAATAGGCCAACAAGCATAATTGAACATTTTTTTCTATGCCAGGTACTGTGTTGGGTGAATGAAGATATAGAAAGGCTAGGCGAGGTCTCGAGTCCTCAAGGCAGACACATATTAAGAAAGTGAACAAACTGTACTCCAAACTTCTACTTGCTGGAGTCTGGTGACTTACAAAGAATTACACATTTTGTGTTTGGTGCTCAGTCCTGTTTTAAATCAACGTAACCACTGTTCATAACAGTTTCTATGTGGACTCCAGCCTGGCAGCACCAACACCACCTGGAAACTTATCAGCAATGCAGATGCCCAGGGGTCTACGTGATGGGCTAACTGACCTTAGGAGACGCCCTGAATTTATAAATCGGTGTCCGACAAACAATTATTTTAAATGTCCTCCCGCATGATTAAAGCAATACATGTTAATTGCATAACAAAATGAAAACTGCAAAGAATAACCACCATCAATGATTTGGTCTAATTTCTCCTTGTCTTTTTTCTACATTTATAAATAGCATTTTACGTCATTAAGATCATACTGCATATACTATTCTGATTACTACTGTATTCTTCTTATATTATAGACATGTTTCAGTGTCATTAAAAGCACTTGGTAAATATAACTTAAATTACTATATGACTACATTATATGGATGTGGCATGGTTAACTTACCACTCCTCTATTTCTAGATATTTACTTCGTTGCCAATTTCCTGCTGTTATAAACAAGCTGAGATGAACTATCTGTATAAAAATATTTACACACATATCTGTGGACTACCTTGGTATACATACCTATAAGTAAAAAGCTCTAAGTTTTAACAATTCCATACTTAGTGGTTGTATTAATCAATGATCGCCCTGGCAGAGTATAAGAAGTATAAGAATAGCTTACTGTAAGCTCACCATTGGACAAAGGTAAGAACATTGTTTCTTATTTTAACATTCAGTTTTTGGATTCTAGTCATGTGTTGAACTTTTTATACATTCACCAGTCATTTGTGACATTTTTTTGCACACATATATGATCTCATTTGTTGATTTTTTACTACTTAAGTTAAGCCATATGAACTTGATGTCTTATAGGTAAGATACAGTTGAAAATCAGCAATATCATATTTTCAAACCTAGTAGCTTAACTTTCAGGATTTGAAGCTGTATCACTTACACAGTGATAAAATTTTCCATCTATTTGGGACACAGGACATACATACACGAAAAGAAGAAAAAAATTCATGTCACTAGTTTCAGTATCATCTTGGGTCCCATTCAGAGCTCTGCCTTCCTTCTACAACCACGTACCCAATGGGTTTATAAAACGTATAACTCCCCACCCCATCTTAATCTTCTCCCTTAGTAGACTGTCAGGTCCTAGAGCAAGGGTGAAGCAGGGAGTGGGGGTTACAAAATCACTGGAAACCAACCCTCTGTGAATCTCAGGATCTGGTGTCTTCCAGGACAAGACTCCGCCCCTCACACCTTTCCACCAAGAATCACTCCATCCCCGTGCTTGCTTGCTTGCTTTCTCCTTCAAAGATGGAGATGCAGAAACGCCTGGGCATGAGAGGGCGGAACTCCAGGAGGCAGTAAAGAGCATTCATGAATCTGTTCATGGGCCTTCAGTGACCTTTCACGGAAAGATGGAGAAGGAACACTTTACCAGGAAAAGCCAGCCTAAATTGTCCACTTGGTCAGCCCCTTTGTTCAGCAGAGAAAAAAAATCGCTGGGCCCCAGTGAAAGTGTTTGCTTTCTAATTAGGATTGCTAGTAAGTTCTATAGGGAGGTGGTTACATCTGAACCAAGTGATCCAGAGAATTCACTTCTCAGCTAGCATCTCAGTCAACAAAGCCAATTTCACATTGAAAAGTAAATAAAATACCAGAAAAGCAACATAGTGGGGGTGGGAAGGGCAGTGAAGTTCTCTGTTTATCTTTTAGGCAATCTGGGGTCTAGCCCTTGCTCTGTCGCCTAAACTAGCTATGGGACCTTCGCTGAGTAAATTACCAGCCTATGTGGCAGTTCACGCTTGTAAAAAGAGATAGATTAGAAGCACTCTAAATTCTCTTTCCAGTTCTAAATTCTATGATGACGTTGATAATTGAACAATACCATAAGCAGCCTCTTTTCGTTACAACTCTGACAATAGTACATTTTATCAAGGGAGCCTCAGCAAATGGTTCAAAGTAGGCTCTTAAGCACGCTTAAACTCTCACATATGCTAGAAAATATAAGGCTTCTTTTTATGAGTTTCATGAATCTGTTTCAGATGCTTTAGAAGACACAGTGTTATCCAAGCTAATTAAATTATTTCATCTGTGTAGCTCTACGCAATTGTTGGGATTTTTCCAAAAATGCTCCTTAGGGTATCTTCTGCTTACATTGTTTTGTTCAGAATTACAGAGGTAAACATCAACAGCAAATGCTAATCTTCCTTTAAGACTTCTTAATTAGGGAAGACGGAAGCCCCAGTAGGTTTCCTGCTAATACTAAATTCTTAATTTATCAGCTTGTCTGCTCTCACCGATCGCTGATGGGCTGATCCACGCTAATTCTGGTGCAGGGCTGTGAATTTGCAGTCTTGTTTTTGAAATCAAGGTGTGATGCTGGGTATACAGGTCAAATCAGGCTAACAGAAAATCCAAGAGATGATACCTATCTGTTTATTCTGTTATAATTTTCATTGCAGCAACTATTGCTTACCCTAAGGAAACCACTTCCTAAGCCTTGGAAACATTTTTGTTATGCAGAACTTTCTGTCATCTAGAAAAAAAAGACTTTGACACTGCATTCTGAGATTCAAAGAGGACAGGTGATTTTATATTCCTCTCCCCCTCTTTCCTGTCACTCTAAGACCTGACCTTCTATTAGCAGAAAAGATGGTGTATATATTTCTGTTTCCCATCCATCACTAAAATAGTATTTTGAAAAAGTTGCTGTGTCAATTAAGAGTATTCCATATATTCAAATGTAGTCACTGCATAAAAATCCTACACTAAAATGCTACTTGCCACACACACACACACACACACACACACACACACACACTCACTCACAACTAAATGAACAATGACAGGGCCTCTGAATGCCTCTGTTTCCAAATTTGCTCAACACCATCTGCTGTGTCCGGGAGGGATCTCTCTGAACAGCCTCACGACACGGAACTGGCCATCACAACAGCTCAAGTGAACACAGAGGCCACCTCCCGGTGACTTTCCTGTGGGGGATCTCACTTGTCCCCCCATTGTCATCTTTGCTCAGACTGTTGCTGACTTGGAGAGGCAACGATTAATTCTCACCTGCACCCTTTTCTCTTTCTTTCTATTATCACTCATGTCTTCCTGTCTCATGCTAGAGGCTACTTCTAGGCCAAACTGGAAAGCAGGTGAAGTCTACCCCTGCCCTCCCACACCAGTTTTTTCTGGCTGTTCTCCTTCCTAAACTCTGACCACCCACCTCCCCCACCTGACATTAAAGGACTGATGCCTCATCCCCCATCAGAACTCCTGTTCAGCAAGGCCCTTCTCTTAGCTTCCTGTCACGGTGAAAAGGGGTCGATAGCTAAATGATTCTGGGTTCCATGCATCTGGTGACAACTTTATGTGCAGTATCACGCCGTGGGGGTAAAGAGAGAGGAGGGGCTCTGAAGTCACACTACCAGGGCTGGATCCTGGCTCTGCCACTTACGAGTCGTGTAACCATGAAAAAATATGTAATCCTGTTAAGTCTGTATTTCTTCTTCCATACAACGAGAAAGCTCATAGGGCTGCTGTATTTAAATGAGATAATACTTGTAAAGCCACTTCAGATCTGTGCCTGGGACACAGTAAATACCCAGTGAAGCTCACATATTGTCTTACTAAATCATGAATATGTCATCATCACCTTTCCATGTATTAGCCTCTCCCAGATCCATTGAAATATTAAGATGGCTCAGAGAAGTAATAGTTTAATCCAATATTCCATGATAAAAAGAAGTCTGTGGTCATATGAATATGGGAAGTGCTGTTTATATAACAAGTAAAACGCAATGGATGTTTTTCTTACTATGAGACTTCTGAGAATCTTGATTATCCCAAGGAGTCATGAAACGCCAAGAATGGGATTAGCTGTGGTATTTTCCAGTCTTATTCTCATTTGCTTATGGAACTCTCTGCCCACCTAAAGATCTTGAACATCTTGCAATTTCACAGAATTCTACAGAAGACAATTTAGGGGATGGTGCCGTGACCCACAAGATTTTAATGGCATCATTTCAGGCACTGACATAAGCTAGAGGGAGGGGATCTGGGGCTTGGGGAGCAATCCCTGAACCCCACAAAATTTCATCACATTTAACTGCCTAGCATACCAATATGATGCTGGCTTTTCTCCTTACTCTTCCCTACCCTCCAGAAATGCCTGAAATCTTCAACCACTTATTCCTTACACACTTGAAACTGCCGAAGCACTTTAACTCTTCATCTTCCTTTATGAACAACATGATCTTTATAATCTAAAGGTTAAAAAAGGCGCAATGCATCCCAGAGAAAAACTACTCCATATCTTAGGTTATCCAACTTCCAAGACTAACACAGAATTCTTTGTGTATCCGGGCAAGAAAAATTAATGCTACCTCATACACACACACTTTTCAGTGTGTAACTGTATAACATTGTATACCATTAGAATTGTATACCGCATTTCTGGGCTACTGATTAAAAATGTAGACACATACATAAAACAGAGGTGTTCATTCCCAATGCTCTCTCGGCCTCTGTAACATATTTCACTACAGAAACTCTCTATCCTACGTGTGCCTGTCTGCCTCTCCTAGACGGCGGGACCTGCTCCTCAGAGGCAGAATCCTGGCTTTTCATCTTTGCATCCCTAGTGCCCGGGAAATCAGAGGCATTCCGTACAGCCCCGTTCCATTCCACCAATAAATTATGTATCGATTTCATTAGCTTGTACTCGCCTCGTGACTTTCTGCCTGGGTCACAGTCATAAGTGGCACCATTAAAGATGGCTTCTAAGTAGTCCAGCGATTCAGAGTGCCCCTGACTGAACAGAAGATAAAAGCAAGCGCGAACGTGATCCTTCCTTAACCTCTCTGGCTCGGAACGCCGGCTCTGGAGCCGGGCAGCCTGCGTCTCCGCGTACTCGCTGTGACAGGCAGGTTACTTAAATTTTTAAAGGCTCAGTCTTCTCATCTGCTTCAAAATGGGGAGAATAACAGTACTGTGGTAGTCAGGGNGCAAACCACGTTACTCACAATCCAAGGTTTCACTGTACTTTAAACTTTTCAATTTCTCATCTGCCTAAGTTTTCTGGAACATTAATACTATATTGTAGAGGTGCAGCCTTAAATTGCTATCAAGGTAGATAGACCTTGATTTAATAACACTGTGTGGACATCGATTTTCTAGGAGCCAAGAAAACCCTGATACACCAGGGGGTCATGCTACATTCTGTTTTATCTTTTAAATCAACTCTAAGAGAAAAATAAATAAAGCAGGAGCAGTTAGCAATGCTAAGAGTAATCAGATATTTCTAAAATGGGGAGTTCTCAAAGAATACACCCTGGTCACAAATCCTACTACATATTCCAGAAAGAAAGCAGCATTCTTCAGGAGTTGCCATAGCTAAAAAAACCAAGTTCGGGGTGCAAGATCCAAAGAAACATGGGGGACAGTGTTAGGAGAAGGAAGCCGATGGACACAAGGGGGACAAAGAATGTTGAGATCATTTGGCTACGGGAGAGGGTTCAAGGCTGGTAGAAAGCAGCAATGGTGCGCTGATCAGTAGAAGCAGTGGCACAAGCAGCAGAAATCGTTTAGTCCCTAGAAAGTGTATTATAAGGGCAACCAAGGTACATCAACTACAAAGTGACGAGTCTACAGGCTTTGGGAGGCAGTCAGTGAGAGGGCAAATGGGGTTCTACTAAAATAACTTCATCAGTCCCTGGAGGCTAGTCACAGACATAAGTATCTCATCAGTCCAGGTCATCAAATGGCAAGCAATTCACGGGAAGACACGGGGAACAGTCACACTCCAATCTGTGCAACAGGACCTAACATTGGATAAGATCCCAGACATCCAGCCGTAACGCAGGTTTCAAACATGCTTTAGTAAAATACTGGTTCAGATGCCTTTTATAATACTTAGGACTCAGGAATAAAAGCTGAAAGCATCTTTAGGATTTTTAATGAACGAATTCCAAAGAGTAGGACTGTGACTTGCACACACGGCTGGATGCGAACACACAGTGTCAGCAATACAGGAAATGCGTTCTGAGTCTGCGATGTTCCAGACGGTGGGTTACAAAGGCAGGTGTGACTTGGTCTTTCTCATGCAAAGGCCACTGTCTAGTGGACAGAAACAATCAAATAATTATGATACAATATGATAAGAACAATAATTATGATAGGAACAAGGTACTAAGGCAGCCAAAGAAAGAAAGAAGGAGGCAACATGTTAAAAACAAGCTATACTTAAGGTAGATTTAAAAATCATCTTTGAAATGACCATCAGGAACTGGAGCAGGGAGTAAAGAGAGGCCCTGACATCCTCAGGTCAACCCCGGCCTCAAGTGGGGAGGGACAGACCAGTGTTGATCAGGGAAGACTTAAGTATAGAAAGACAGGGTGGGAAGCAGGATAGAGACCCCCGCTGGGAGGCCAGTCTAGGCGACAAAGGGGAAAGGCAGACAAAATGAAAGGAAGTAGGAGAGTCAGCGCCCAGACATTGAACTCTAGCTCTTCTTCACACCCTGGCATGGTGCATGGAAAGAGCTGTGGATTTGGTGTCATGTGACTTGGATTGAAGTCCTCGCGCCACCATGTACTATGTCACTATGTACGTGACTGTTTCAACCAGGGTTATTGCAGCTATAGAAATAGAAATAGAAGTAACAGAGAACTGACTAAAACTGGTGCACCGTGAAGGTCTCATTGCAAGAAACAGAAACTACTCTAGCGAATGTAGGCAGAAGAGGGTTTAATGTAAGACATTCGGTGCTTACAGTACCACAGGAAGAGCAAGGGGGACTGGGTCATAGCTGGGTTTCCAGGAATTACTCAAGAAGAACAGGCAAGAACAGACCCACCAGGGAGCCCACTGCCTCTGTCACTATGGGGGAAGGGAGGACTCAGGGGGCTGCCGAGGTTTCCATTGCCTCTTGACAGCCGTGAAACTAGTGAGTGGCTTTTAACACTTGAAAAACGCCGACATCTCCATACTTGCTCCCAGATGACAGCCAAACCACACAATGCAGCCTTCACCTAAGTTGCCCCTTCCAAACGTCACATGAACGCATCTAATGGGAAGAGCCTAATTCAACCCCTAAATTCTGCTGCAAGGAAGACCGGGACACAAGTCACAAAAGGCACGCTGGGAGGAGCTTGAGTGTTTTCTGAGTGCAAACCACCAGGTTCCGTTATTATTATTATTACCATTATTCCATCAAAATCATTGTTATTAAACAATAACGGTAATTCTTAGCGTTCGTGACAAGAACTCCAAAGGCAGGGAGGGCAGTCTTAGAATTCGTTAATTGGGTGGCTCCACAATATCAGTGAGGACTCAGAGTCTTTCCATTTTTCTATGAGAGAGACAGAGAGACAGAGAGAGAGAGAGAGAGAGAGAGAGAGAGAGAGAGAGAGAGAGAGAGAGAGAGACCAGAACCCAGAACAACATTAGCCTCTGGCAGCTGGGAAGGGGGGAGGCGGGCTATGTCCGCTGGGTTGAGCAAGGTGCTTATCTGCAACTCTCAGGGTCTTACTTCCCTCAATTTGAACAGGGGGGTGTTAATACCTGCCTCCTCACCTAACAGAGCGTCGCTCCCACTGTCACGTATGCCTATGATCTAACAGCGCCGTCATTCCTGGAAGGTCACATGAAGCAACATATGTTGCAGACAATGTGAGGCAGCATCAGTATTATTATGGCGGCGGGGGGTGACAAAAAAGACTTCTGTCCGCAGAAATACCACCCTGTCCCAATAGTGTTAATTGAAAGGGTGAACAATCGCCTTGAGGAAAAGCAATTTGCTGAGACGTGTGTTTTCGAAGCGTCTTATATTGTCATTGTGGAAAAGAGGGCTAGATTCTATCAACAAAGACAACCAATAAACCATAAAACTGCCCAACAGTGTTGGCGTGCTTCCAGAGAATGCTTCTGATGTTTTAAGAGACTCTCCTGAAGAGTGTCACTGCGCTCATGAAGCAGCTATGTTTATGAAGCAGTAACCACTATCCCAGCAGGTGGCAATGTGTCCAGGGCAGGACTCACTGTCAGTGCCGTGTTGATATCCATGCAGGCTCTTATATGAAAGGGGTGTGGATAGGTGACGATTTCAGAGTCCTAGAGCTTTCAAAGGGTGGCATGCTTACCTGTTGCTTACAGGGTACAAGCTAATACATATCAATTCCTTCTGTCATGTTCAAAGTTTTTTGTACACTCAGCAGAATTTCATTTCCTGTACAGTTGACNGGAAAATTTACTATCTTATTCCTTGAACCTAGGGAACCTTCTCGAATGCTTTGTACACACCAGGTGCTCAATAAATATCTTCATATTATAATTCCCCCAAATCTAAAATTTCTCTGTATATTTAACAAGATCTAATTTTCCTTTTTTTTTTTTTTGCCTCCAGGAAACACGCCTGGCAGATGTTCAACAGCACCGTATCAGCAGTGAATGAAATGATGTTGGTACTTTAATTTGGTTGTAAAGTTTACAGAGTGCCTTTAGCTGACAGAAATAGTGCAAACGAAGACTGAAAACGGTTCTAAAACATGAAAGACCTCTCTCACTAACCTATCTTTTCTCCTTAGATTTATGTTGCCCAAACCCAGGATTCCTCTGTTTTTGTTTGCTTGTTATTATTTTACTTCCCCACAGCGGCAGACATCCCAACCCAATAGGCAGCCATCAAAACCTGGGTGGTTCCCACTTATTTAGGATGCCCAGCATCAGGGCACAGAAGCGTGAAAGCCCAGGAGCAGCTCAAATCCAAAGCTCAGGCTTATTCACCGACTGTGCAGAGCTTGTTCGGTAAGTCCCGGTAAGTGGACAGCATCCCTGTCAGTTACAGCCACAGAGAACACGGACCAAAGTACTATCCACGTCGGCTGCTAGGAGGGTTTGTTACTTCATGGCCTTGTAAAGGATAGCATCTAATGTCCAAAAAAGACCCTGTTTCTGGGAGAAATTCACCCGCTATCTTGCTCCGGAGCTTGGCTACATGACATATTCGCAGTGCCCTTGAGTGGGAAAAGTGATGACATGAAACAGGTAGCAACAATGGCACAGCTGCTCATGGGGACATTAAAATCAACATCTATTCTTCCCATGCTGTCATGCCAAGCCCCTTGTACTGCTCTCAAACAAACACCGCTTAATTTTATTTCCTGCTTGGCTTTGTGTAATTTTGACATGTCCTCAGTCAAACACGACCCAGTCCTCCAATCAGGCCCTATTTTTCTGGAGATGTTGGAAAACAAGAGGAAGTCAAAGCCATGATTGCGAACTCCTAAGCAGCAGTGTTAGCCTCATTACCTTGCCTTTCCTTTTTAATTTTTCCATCGATTGTCTCTTGTTCATCTACACGTATTGACGGAGCTCGTAGAGCCTGGTNATTTTAATACATGATGTTACTACTAATCCTCTTGCAGTTCTTATTACAAGTCAAACATGACCAATTTCTGTCATGTAAGAAAAATAAAATAGTAACAGCAATATCAACAACCACCACCAGTGTCGTAGGAGCTGGCTATTGTTTCGACTAAGAACACAGCTGCCGTTATTCTGGACCACGTGACTTTCCATTGTAATTGCTTCCAGATGTGTTGACTGCGAGGTATTCCAATATCACATAAAAAATTTAAAATAATAGGTCTTAATATGCAGCAATAATGGTATTTCAGAAAATCGAGTCATCAGCAATGTGCAGTTAACCTGACTTAAAGGCTCAGAGAAGTCTCAGACCTTCAGAGCAACAAAATGCTACTGGAAGATTTGCTACACACGTCTAACTTATGCCACCTCTACCAAAGGCTGAGAGATGCAGACGCAGTCCAAGTGCTGCTTGAAACATATCTTTGGTCTTAACATACCTGAGTCCTAACATTCCCCAGGTGTAATGGTACTTCTGAAATGCTGACTCTATCCTCAACTTTTCTTCTCTTTTTTATCGCCTTTGTTTTGGCTTTCTCCAAAGTGCTTCAGCGAGGCCCTCTTTTGAAAAGAGAAAACTCTGTCCTGATTTACAAGAGCCGGGGCAGAATTTATCGCTGCCAGTCTGGCAGTTGCATGAGGGATCATGGGAAAGACGGGATGCATCTCTGTGACTATGAAATATTTTAGCGACAGATGAAAAGGTTTCTGCATTCTGTTTGAATTCTCTCTGCACAAACCCGTGTGTATCGTTATAATCCTGTTTTGCTGAAGTTTCCTCTTCAAAACTGAGCACTGAACTATAAAGCTGCTGGAGAGCCTTATGAGCCTCCACACTGAATGCCAAGGCCAAATGTTACTGGAAAGCGAAACCTCTGGCACAGGAGCAAGTGTCTCCCCTCGCTGGCACTTCTGCATGGAGTTCAGTCTTAGGCAGACACGTGCCATTGCTCAGTGGGTCACAAATATACTAGGCAGAGACTAAGGCACTGGGAGAANATTTAGTCAGAATCTAGATCCATGAATAAAGATCCTTGTCTTTATCCAGATCTGCAGTACTCCAAGCATATTAAGACAAAAAGTTTTTTCACAAATTAGGAAAGACATCCCATTATGGAATTCTTGTTCTTTTTTAATCACATTTTTTTTTAAGCTGAGCCATCCTGCCACCTGTTGGCAGCTCAGCAGCAGCTCAGCTCGGGCCAGGAATCGAACCGGTGACCCTGTTGCTCAGAGCTCACACTCTTGAGCGAGCTCTTAACCAACTGAGTCACTCAGTTGGCCCTGTTTTTATTCACAATTTAATCCACGCTGGAATTCCCTGGCATAAAAGCCTCTCTAAGAAGAAGCCACCACGTAGTTTTGACTCTTTCCAAAATCTCACAGTAAAAGGGCTGTCGGAAGATTGTCTCCTCTCCCATCTCAACTGGGGCATTTCCAAAGCTGACGTATCCTCGGGATACTCCTTAAACTTTTAAATCACAAAGCAAACAGAGTCTACATCTCAAAAAATGATCACTTGATATTTTTTCCACCCTAAAACTACTTTCCTCCCCCATCTCCTTGAACTCAGTGGGAAAATCCTGAGAAATTTAACTGTGCGATAAAACCCATCTCTGTTCAATGGCTTACATTCCACATTACATCATTTGCCCGGTGTAAATTGCATTTTTAAAGTTAGGGTCCACTACCTTCACATGTAAGAAGAAGGCCCTGGAAGAAAGAACAGCCTCATTTGTGTTAGGGCAGAATGTCAGTATCTTCTTACATTAAACAAAATCTCCAGGAGCCAATTTCACAGATAGATTTTGTAATAGTGTACCATGAAGCGAAGGCACATTTAACTTTTCAATACATATTTTTAAAAAGGAGCCAGACAATCCTTAGCTTGCTCATGTCCCCCTCTCATTCCGGCAGCCTAAGTGCAGTATTTCCACATAGAGCTCCAAAGGTCACCATCGTTGACTAGTCGCACTGATTCTCCTAAACTAAATAATCACATCGCACCCAAATACATCCAACTCATGTTAGTCAATGTTTTTGTGTAACTTTACAATGTGCTTTACACATGCCTTTCAGGATTTCTTCCCCATTTTATGCTTCTGGGTTGCACAATATCAGAAAAAATAACTTCGTCATTTTTTCCACCTCTGGGATATGAGCTACTTTCTGAATTCTCTGTCGTTTTATAAATTTTTCTTTCCTGAGCTTAGGGCAAAGGATTCTTGGTCCCCAGATGGTCTTGCATAAAATATGTTATGTGTTTGTGCAGAGGGGCATTTTTAAATGGAGTAGGTCCAAAGCTCTCACCA
>NW_017731581.1:1905065-1955672 GCF_001890085.2 Hipposideros armiger
GAACAGGAAGTGAGCTCCTATGGGACAGTGAATCTGCCAGGGCTTTGATCTTGTATTTCCCAGCCTCCAGAACTGCAAGAAATAAATTTCTGTTGTTAAAGCCCCTCCGTCTATGGGATTGTTATAGAAGCCCAAGGGGCTAAGGCAGCTTCTCACTGCTTCTCTCTGTAATGTCCCTATGGCATTCTGTACTCCCACTGTTTTGCTTCTAAACAGTGATCATCCTTGTAACTACCTGTTTAATGTCCACATTCCCCACTAGATTGTAGGCATCAAAAGAGCATAGGCCATGTCCCCTTTGACATCCTAGGGCTGGCACAATGCGCAACAGAGTAACTACTCAGGACCCACTGTGAACAAGTGAATGGCAGAATGCACAAGCCACGGCATAAACAAATGGAAAAAATAAATATCGCGGAAAGATGGGTGTCGTTAGTTTCATTCTACGATGAAAATATCGCCGCTCTGAAAAGTTAGTTGACCTGACGAAACTCATAGAGACAAAACCAGCTGTGAAGCCAGAGCTATTCCGAGTCACCACTCATGCTCTGTTCTCGATCACTCAGCTTCCCTTAGATGGCAGAGCAGTAAGAGAAAGCAACTGAAAAACAAAGTTTATAAGCGAAGGAGAGACACAAATGAGTCCCCAGGAAAAGGGGAAATGGAAGACTTACTGAAAGAAGAGATTTCAGATGCTGGTCCTAAAGAAAATAAATTAGAAAATCCAAGAGAAATAATAAAGTAGCCATTCCAAGTGACAGGGGTCCAATGTAAGGCTCTTTTCAAGGCAGTTTCAAGGGCTCTTGAAATGAGTGAAAAATCGAATATTAGATGTAAATAGTTCACAGCTATGTCTTAAGACAATATGTAAAAACCAGTAGGACAAGACGAGCTATAGATGAAGCTGGTTTTGCTGAAAATGAAGAAGAAAGAACTGACAGACACACAAACGAAGATACTGTTACATACAGAGTTCCTGGCTTACTTACATCACCCACATAACTTCTGCTTTCCTGCTTTAATTCAGCCCATGAAAACCAATTATATTTGAATGAAATGGAAACCAAGCAGTTTCTTGGAAGATGTGACCCCCTCTCTTACAAGCTGAAAATTCAAATTTGGGTGGAGGCAAAGCAGCAAGGAAATGTCAAACTATTTTGGGCGGCGCGTTTTCTCGGACTTTCCCCTGCTTTCCTCTCCACCCAGATACTTGACTGATTGGAACTCTACATTTCAAGCTGAGGACTTGGGCTATAATTTGGTCCATCTGCTTAGAAATCTGACCAGCATCTCGAATGATTTAATTGTAACATTGGGGAATGGTGAACACTACTGCAATTCCAACTAGCCACCAGAAAAATGCTATTATAATAAACATCACTTTGTTGGGAAAGGAGAAAGACACGATCCGACTTCATGTAAGCCATAAAACATGCCTTTGTGACCATGAAATACACTAGCCTTTGACAGATTTTGATGGTTTTTGATACAATAACAACTTGCAATTGTCCATAATCCAGTACAGGGGGGAAAAAAAGTACTTTCTGAGTGATGGTTTCCTGCATAAGAACACACACGTATAGGTGTGAAATGACTTCTCTCCAAGTGACCTGATTCTTGCATTTCAGGAACATTTGCATTCTCTAAAAATTGGTATTCTGAAGTTTTCCACTGAAAAAGCTACAACAACAGCTACTCATCTCTCATGTCCCTCGTGATCCTATTATAAAACTGGACACTCCACAGAATGAGGTTCAACTGACATTTCTGCGTTACACGTACATTCATTCAAGGGGAAAGCAGTGATCTGCCCATGGGGCACTGCGTCTCCATCCAGGAAAGAGTGTATAAAACCAAACATAGTCCGAGACTTCCTGAGAAACGAGTTCACAGGACACCCTGGAAAACGTGCTTGAGGCCAATGACCCCAAACATACTGGGGTCTAAATGTGCTTGAAATCAAAACACACGTCTGTCACCCATCGATAACAATAGCTCACGATGAGGGGCATACAGCATCCAAGATCTTGGGGAAAAGGAGATGACGGGAGGTAGATGCCGTAGAGAGAAGCCCATATAATCGGAGTCCCCAGATAATTCTAATATCCAACCCCCCTCCCTTTGCTGACAACTAGGGAATCACACATTAGGCCTTGTTGCTTTCCTTTGCTTCAGATGAATTTCCAGCAATCTCCTTTGGTCCCAGTGGCTTATCTGTGTAGTAAATTCATGGCAGCAAAATCCACTGGCAAAAGAAAAAACCAACCAACCCTTAGGAAGGGCAACGAGGAAGGGCAAAGATCTGTTACATGAGTGACTAGGGTTCTTCGTCTTTTACTCAACCTCAAGGCACCGNTTTTCCAATGATTTCATTGGGAAGGGAGCCACCCTTCTCTGGTAAAACTAGCGAGGCAGTGAAGGATGAAGAGGCATCAGAGAGAAGGGAGGACAAGATCTATGGAGCACGCATTCCACCTGGACTCAAGACATGAAGAAATTAAAAACTGGAACATCTGGGGAAAGAGCATAAGAAGTTCAGGGTGTGTGAGCGCCCAGCTGTGAGGATAAGACGGAAGACAGGCATGGGGCCCCTCGTGCACAGAGCCTCATGCACAGCAAGCGCTCGGTAAATGAAATTTAGTGTTACTGTTTTCATGCTATAACTCCTCTAAAAATTCTAAATGCGAGGCTTACTGATTGCTTCATGTGACTTTCCAATGTCGTGTGAAGAACTTTATACAACAGCATCAAGTAGGTCTTGTGGTAAATAACAAAAATAAACAAAAATAAACAAAACCAAACTGGTGGACGGAGGGTTTGTTAGCATCTATTTTCTGGTGGTCTTTAGTCTGATTCTCAGCCTCTGAATAGACTGCATCGATAGGGGAAGGCACACGGGGGAGATGCAGAGTCAGCCTTTATGCCAAGAACTTATTTTTCTGTAGGAAAACGGTCATTATCAATAAATATTTACTAATCAGCAACTAAAATATTGTGTTTATAAATCTAGGAAGATGCTATGGGCTCTCCTTCCTTGTTAAGAGCAAGGCCATGTAGAGAAAAAGAGAGATCAATTCAGCTTTTTCGAGCAGCTTTAGACCTGATCTTTGAAATAATACTTATTAGCTCCTCTAAATTCTAAGAGAGAAAGAAAGAGTCAGATTTAATTTTATTAGTTATTATTCATCACATATGTGAATGTTTTATCATACTTGTTAACATTCAATTTCAAGTCAAATCAAGTTGGATTGTAAAATGTTCCTATATATATTTCATAGCACATTACAGCACCTCATGTAATCACTCAGTGCGATACGATTATGACGGCTAAACACTTTACCACAGTAAAGAATCACAGTTTTTAGCAGCAGCATCTTCACTTAGCCTCCCCTGCCTTCCTCTGACCATTCCTTAAGTGAAGACATCCCCTAAAGTGTCACCAAGCTCTCCTCTTACTTCACAAACTTCCTAGTCCATTTCAACTACTGTCATGGCTTCAACTATCATCCACAGACCACAAACTCCCTGACAATTACCTCCTGCGGCTACTCTTTTGAGTCGCTGGAAGTTGTTCCCATCTAACGAATGNAATTGTTCAGAAATAGAAATACTTCTTATAGTACTCAATTATTCATATAGTACCTCTTTATTATCTCAAAGCCTTTATTCATATTCCCAAACCAAACCATCCAGGTACAACCAGTTTTCTCTAATCAGAATATAAGCTTCCTGAGACCAGGTCCGAACTTCTTCACGATACTTCAAAATACTTCAGAGTAACATAAACACAGTCATGGTTTTGATGCCTCAGTAGCTTGTGATATTTAAGTGCTACCTGGTGTGAGCCTCTTGATGACAGTCACCTATCTTCTACTTCCTAGCATCCTCTCAAATGTTCACAGTACTTTACACACAGCAGATAGTCAATGATGCCCTATTAATTATAACAGTCTATGGCTTCTGAATCTGGCAACATAAAGCTGAACACAGATACAAAAACAGATGGTTTTTTTTTCACTGAAAAAATTCTACAAAAATGATACACAGACCCATTCACCAAATTGTTTCACTAGTAAGCAAAGGGGACCTCTCTTGATGATTAAAGATCATTTCAGGACAAATCCAGGAAAGTATTACAAACAATGGGTAGAAGATGCATAAGACTCGTTACTGTTATTCAAGGAAGCAACACAGGAAGCAAATCGGATTAAAAACAGATTCAAACTTATAAAGATGACAAAAGGGTTTTGATAAATTAAAATAACACATTCAGCATGAAAAAGTGAAGGTAGGTTGATGTCCTGAGATTCAATATTGTCCTTTCACAAACTGTCTTTTGTTGCCCTGTTGAAAAAGCATAGTCCTATATATACTATGGTGGGTATTCTTAAAAAGCAGTGGAGGTTCGGAGTCTGAGGTCCCAGACCACCACACGTAATTTACATTTATATTACACTTTATGGTTGAGATCGCACTTTGGGATTTCAGGTTTTGTTTGAGTCTCCATTTGGGCCAGTTAGTTTCACTCTCTTCCACAGCTACCAACTGTCAAAACAAGCCATCTATTTTATAAATGTGCTCTACATATAAAAAGGAAAACTAGTTGAGAGCATATTTATTTCCATTACTGGGAAAGAATTCAAATGGAATGGGAGTAACAATACAACTTGGAGTTGGAAGGGAACTTACGGGCATGCTGGCTCATGGTACCCAAGCTCCTTTCTGCAGCATCCCTGGAGATGTCAGTGGTACATATTTTGTCATGTATAATGCACTCCCATGTATAATGCGTTCCCATGTATAATGCGTTCCCATGTACAATGCACATCCTTGGTTTTGGACCAAACTTTCAGGGAAAAAAATATTTTCTTTTAATTTTTTAATTCAAATTTTTATCTGTTTACATTTAGGTAATTGTTTTTTGTATTATAAAGGAATCTTAGCATTTATTTTTTGACATATTATGGTATAAGAAATTTTATGTAACAAATATTTATCAAACACAAGAACAGATAAAAAGTACAGGAAATTTTATGTACCAGTACCAAATTTACGATATTTACGCATCATAAAAGGCCAAGAACTCTTCATTGTTGCAAGTTTGTTGAAAGTTCGACAAAACCAATTATCATATTCCAGGGTATTATTCTGCATAAAGATATCGTTATTGATATCTAGAGTTACACTTTTAATTCATAAGCATAAATAAAAGAATTAAAAACATTTATGTAGATAGGAAATTAGCCCTACCCGTATATAATGTGCATCCTTATTTTTTCCCCTCACAAACTTGGGCAAAAAAGTGCGCATTATACATGGCAAAATAAGGTATTTCCTTCAAATCAGAACATGCTAATAGTTGAGCCGATTTGTAATAATTACTACTTCAAAAAAGATTTTAAGTCATAGTCTAGGAAAGTGATGTTCTCAAAACCCCCAAAATGCATATCCACAGTTATCTATGCAAAATAGGTCATGATGAGTGGAAGAGCTGAGCATTTGCAAACATGCAGAGTCTGCTAGTTACTCTCTAGAGAATGCCTGGTGGCAGGGAGCTCAAATAGCCAGAAGTTAGCAGTTTGTCATTCCATTGTCCACACCCTCAAGTAGAAAGCTCATTCTGCTAAAAGAATTCTTCTTGCTTTGGAAAACGTTGCACTAAGCTCTCTCCCGTTTCCCAGCAATGCAACCAAGAAGGTAATGATGCTGTGCATTGAATTCTTCCAGCCTTCATGTGTCTGTCAGCGTTATAAATGGGTCATTAACAGTCTCGGGTAGATTGACATTGTTGCTGGCTACTGCTGAGAAATCTCATTTCTTTCAAGCCAGCAGAAGGACAATCTGGGTTTAATCATTGAGGGACCACTGAAAGCCTGCAAAGTTCAAAGCAGCTGAAAGTATACTAGTCCAACTTTCAAGGAATTGTTTTGTCACTGCACTCCAAGGCTGAAGGGCATATTTCACCCAAAGGTCCAGGCGGGGAAGACAGATTCCAGCCTACAGAAGACACGGGAGTTGTCTCTAATAAGAAAGTGAAAAACCTCATCTTTACCTTGTGTGGTGTGAAGGGAAGAGGAATCTGCTAGACAAAGTCCCAGGATGTCCCAGGCAACACGAGCCACTTTCTCATGTACAAACATCATTTGGTTAAACGATATCCAAGCAACATTGACTTTGGAAGTCAAAGAACACAAAAGGAATCCACGCAGTCTAGAATTTTATGGCAAAAATCTTTCTTCCTAAGGGGTTCAGAAAAAAATGAAGAAGTTTCATAAGACAGAACATTTGTACCAGAAAAGGAATGTCAGAAAGAAAGTTTAGACGTGAGAGAACTGTGAACAGTTCAGCTTAGCTGAAGCATAAAGTCCTGTGGAAGAGTAATGGGGATGGATTAAAAACACTGGCAGGGACCAATTATCAAGTGCCTAGAATTTCATAATAATTGTTTGTATTCAATGATAGTTAATTAGGAGCCATAGAAGGTTTTAAAGGATAGTGGAAAGATTGGAACTGTGCCTGAGAAGTAATACAACAGCACTGCGGAAGACACAGTCCAGGCCAGCTAGCGGGCTACTGTAATTGTTCATACATAGCCAGAACAAGATTAATGACTATGGGAGTAGTAAAAGAATAGCAAACTAAGGAGCAATTCCTAGGATAGAATCTATAGGATTTAGATAACAACCGTTAGTGGCAAAAAGGAAGATAAAATTGAAGATAAATATGTTTATGGCATGGGCGCTTAAAAAAACAAAACAAAACAGAAGCTAAAAACAAAACAAAATAACCTCAACAATTTTAACAAGATGATAAGCTCATTTTGGGGCATGAGTGCCAATGGTGGATGTAAGGAAGGATGTTTAGAAGGCAGTTTATAATGAGGGTTCTGGGTTTGGGGAGAGAGAGTAGGGTGATATTACATAAACATCAGGGCAAAGCAAGGAAATAAGACCACTGATCTAGATTATATAGACTAGAAGACCTACCTCGGTTAATAATTTGGACAGAAGTAATATTTTAGGACTAGAAATGAGAAAGGAAGCAAAAGAAGACAGAAACAATGAGCATTGAGAGAGGAGAGAGACAAATACTGTTTCAACTGTGGGTATTTATGAGCATATGGAAGAGGTTTTTATCTATTTTTAAAGAAATAATAAGACAAGGAGGATGAATGCTGGAGGGAATGCCTGTTGAGTTTAACAATTAGGGGATTATTACAGTGTTTATTAGGACCAGTGGTTCTCAACCCTGGCAGCACATCAGAATCTTCTGGAAGATTTAAAAAATTATCAATAAAGAGGCTTATCACTGACCAATTAAATCACAATTTGTCAGGGTGATACCCAGGCATTTGCACTTTTTAAAAACTCCCCAGATGATTCAAATGCAGCCAGGGTTGAAAACCATTATTCTACACAGAACGAAGAAGAATATTAAAAAAATAAATAAACCAAACAAAAGAACAGTAAACTCAGCGTGTGGTAGAGAAAAGGAGCACAGTCTGCTCTTTGGATAAGCTTGCTGTAAAAAAGAGGGCAGTGTTTTGAGAAGATCTCAAAAGGAGGATTCTGTAGAAGAAGGAGAGAATGACCATATTTGTAGGTAGAAGTAAAGAAACCAGTGGACATAGAGAAAATAAGTATCTTACGGGAATGGAGAGACAGATTGGACTGGGGTGGATAGTGGATAATGGAGCGTGGTTCTGGAAAATTTGGCAGCGGATACACTTAAAAGCATAAATAGGGAGGTTACCTTAATATAGTAGAAGAATTGTCTTTCCTCAGAAAAGGAATAAATGAAGATAACTAAAAGGAAGAAAAAGAGAAAATTTTGAAGGGACATGCTAAGAGAACCCTCTTTAGGTGGTCTCAATAGGTAAATTAACAGGGGAGGATTTGGGGTTTCAAGAAGTAGAAAAATACTACATCTCAAAAGGTAAACAACCTAAGATCCCATTGAATAAAGAGAGGTAAAGCAATCTCCAAATGTTACTTATCAGATTTCTTATGAGAAAAGACGAGGAAGGTGAGTGGAGTATGTGGAGAGGACTTAGATAAACACGTGAGTCATTGGTTAGAGGTTTATATAAACAACATGGCTCAACATTAGAAGTCAGATGCCAGCTGCTTTATAAAAAGTGAAACAGACTCCTTGAACCAAAGTTTCAACTCTACATTAAGTCCAAAGAAAGTTAAAGATCTCATCAACGTTTTGAGTTAGGGATCGCTTTAAAACAGTTGACTAAAACAAACTATAACCCTCAAGAAATACTGACAATGAAGTGAGAGTCAGAATTCATTAACTCCCTAAAATTTCAAGACGGCGCATGAAATCAATACAGGAAAACTTAGAATGCCAAGGGATCCCTCAATTTCTGGAAGGTATACAGAAACTAAAAGAAGCCGGGAAAAAAATCTACATGCAATGTTTCCAATAAATGAAATCTAACAAACAATCAAAGATCACCTAAAGTTTCAAACTCCTACCCATGCTGGAAGAAAGAAAAGTGAAGACAAATCATGAGATTAGTGAACTTCAAAGGTTCCATTTACATTCTGCCAGATCCTGTTTAAATAAAATGGGAAACCAATATATGACCCACCATCACCATCGCCTTCCTTAACGTGATAATGACTACATGAGCTAGAAACGTTTCATTTTAAATTCTTTCTAGTGTTTGGGCTGTTCCCATCTATAATTTGAGGTGTTTTTTTTTGTTTTTGTTTTTGTTTTTTAATTTTTATTGTTAGTTTCAGGTGTACAGAACAATGCAATAGTTACCCTTTTCACCCTCACAAAGTAACAACCCCACTCCCCCCATCCACTGCCCTCCCACCCCTGATATCATGCTTATCTATTACAATTCCATTGAATCCGTTCCCGCACTCTACTCCATGTCCCGAGGTTATATGTATATATAATTATAGTTGACATACAGTATTATTCAACATCAGTTTCAGAAATACAATGCGGTGGTCAGGCCTCTACATCAACTATGAAGTGGACTCCCCAAAAGGACATGGGTCCATCTGGCCCCCTAAGAAATGCTTACAACATTATTGATTGTATTCCTTGGACTGTCTTTTTCTATCCCTGCGGCCATATTACAATTACCCAATTGTATTGTCGGAGGCAACTCAAAAATCTGAAAATGGAACTACCTTACAACCCAGCAATCCCACTCTTAGGTATTTATCCAAAAAATCCCAAGACATTAATCCAAAAAAATATATGTACCCCTATGTTCATTGCGGCATTATTCACAATAGCTAAGACTTGGAAACAACCAAAATGCCCATCGGTAGATGACTGGATTAAGAAACTTTGGTACATTTACACAATAGAGTATTATTCAGCTATATAATTTGAGTTTTTAAGTGTCACCGACTCTCACCCTGGGCTGCTAGCAGAAGCTGTCCCAGTGATACAATGCAGCACTCCTGTGCATAACGAACAACCCACCTGTACAAATGGGACCTGCCAAAGGTGCTACTGTCTAGAGCTTGGTAAATGGTTTGTACAAAAATCCATAGGTTGAGTTGAGCAGCAATGAAATAAAGTCTGAGCAGTGACAGAATGTCAATTATGGAGTTGGTAAAACAGTCAGTCCTTTTAAAAAGTTGTTAACTTCGGCACTTTTCTGATTCTAAGAATTTTCTTTAAATATCATTTTCCTCGGTCACAAGCCACATTTTGAAAAACCGCCAAAATGACTTAGTGAAAAATTATTCTGTTAGGCAATTATTTTCTTGGGGTTTCACTAAAGGTTAAGTTAAATTTGCATTTTAAATTACAATGATGTAAAATGTTTGGAAGAGAGGGCGAATAACCAGCAATACTCTCTGCTTATCTAAGTAACAACAGGTTATGTCTCTGCCACTTGCATAGTATCTTGAGGAAATAAAAGTGAGGGACAGGGTCTCAAGAGGTCACTACAAGATACGTGCAGAAATATGGTGGGTTCCAAACCCTGAAAAGGACATCTCTATAGGCTTAGAAGAAAAAATGTTTAGGGACAATAATAATAAAAGAATGACAGATTTGTACACATAATGACCAACCTCAATGTGGGATGTTTAGGCTTGGCAAAAAAAGGCAATGAGAGGCAAGCACTCAGGTACACAGCATAATAACATTTAAATTGACATTTGAAATGCGAGTTCTGATTGACATAATACTTTGACATAATTAACTCCTTGGTTCCTGACAACATCGCTGTGAGGTAGGTGAAGCAAGCTTGTATTGTACCCATTCTAGAGCACAAGCAACTGAGGCTCAGAGAGGTTAAGCAACTTGCCCAGAAGTAACTATTAGAGTGGGTGCTGGAGCCAGGATTCAAGCTGAGGTCCTGTGATGCCAAATTCCACGCATTTTTTAAAATCACACTAAAGCTTTGATTGAAATTATAATTGTACGAAAGATAAATTACTAAAGGGTGAAATCTATGTTAAATATGCTATTCCTCTATTTGGCTCATATTTTAAGTAAAAAGGAAAAAATAAACCTCATTTTCCATTTGAACTAGATTCACTTTGTAATGATTATCAAGTGAGTCTTGTAAAGTCAAATGAAATCTAAGAGAGAAAAATACAATATTTAATCTTACTAAAGGGTTTTATGTCTTTCATAGCATTCCCCATGGAAGGACTAAAGCTCTCAATACTGGTGTACATCTGTTAATGTGAGTTAATCCACACAAAACAAGGGGAGGAAAGCAATAAAGTGCATAATTCTAAATTGCATAATATTCAATACCGGTAATTTTCGCAACTTCTTCCAAACTATTTTGGACTGTAAGCTTCAGAGCATAGTAACATCCCTTTTTCTCTGCTGTATACTCAGGATTTAGCAACTAACAGAAGGAAAGGAGGAAGGGAAGAAAGGGGAAGGAAGAGGAATGGCTGTATGAACACATCCAAACAGGCATCCAGAAAACGTGGGCTCTGCTTAATCTCAAACCGTTAGTTCACCAAGGAGACTTGACAATATCAAAAAACTGTGCTTTTCTAGAGCCATGCTCGGCAGATATGGCAGCTCTACTAGTAACATTTTACCCATCTATCATCTGTTTGAAAGGAATAACGGGAATTTAGAACATTTCACTAAAGGGTCATCACAGGCAATTAATCCGAAGGCTCTGTACTCAGGGACCCTGCTTGCTAACCTCTAGGAGTTCCCATGTAAGGTCCGTGTCCAGGTAGAGAATAGAATTCCAAACCCATTGAACAAGTCTGCCATTATTGTCACTGGTAATTAGCACCCTGTTTTCAACCATTTCATTTGTCCTCTGTAGGTCAAAAAGAAGGTCATTGAAATTCTGCTTTATCTGCCTTTGGGACCTATAGGGTGTTTTTTTGTTTTTGTTTTCTTTTTTTTAACCATTTCTTGCTTTGTGCTTTGTTAGAAAGAGTAGCAATATTAGAATAACAGAAAATCAAAGCCCTACTGCTACTTGGTCAAAAGCCTCCATCATTTATTCCCGCAACTAAATCTAAAAAAAGTAATCATGATTGTGATTCACCAATTATTCATCTGAATGCTAGAACATTTAAGTTCTAGAGTTCAATTACTTTATATTTTGCTCTGGGAGGTTTCCAGATTAAGATTTAATCAATTTTATTCCTTTGACCAAGAGACTAAGTTATTTTAGACCTACAAAAGGAAGTTTTCTTAATCTTCTGCAATAAAGGAGGAATCTATCTCCTGAATTCATGGGGGTGTTTTGGAGAATCATAAAGGTTGACTGTGATTATTTCTATTTTTATCAAAAATATGAGTATGAAGCTTAGCACAAGAAGTCTTATTAAGTCAAATATTAAACAGAAATCTCTGGCTCACAAAATATAAAATAACATCAGGAAAGCTTGAGAAAATCTCACTGTGCCCCACGGATCCATGACAATATCATGTAGGTAAGTCAGTCCCTTCTAGACATGCCAGGAAACACCATCGCAGTAGGAAGCACAGTGGGTCCTCTTCATCATTCCCCAATCTGCAGTGACCTGAGAGCACTGCTCTTTCCGCTAAATAAATATTTACCTGACAGTTGCGCCCTTCCCCCTTTCCCTCAAGTAACAGTTTGTAGGATTTGCACAATAGGCCAATATGAGTCCAAATCCATTGATGAGTGATGAATAAACAAGTAGNGATGACGTTACACAGAAGGCTAATTTGTTATTATGGCAGCTTTCTAACGTGTTGGCTGGGCCAGGCTGAAGGACATTTGCCTGATTCCCTTCCCTGTGCGTTTCTGGTTCGGGTAGGCTACAAGAAACACTCTTGCTTGATATTTGAAGCGTTTGAGCGAGTCAGGAGGTTGGGGTCTTAATCTTGCTGGTTCACCTCCTTGGCGTGGGGCAGCTGTTGGGCCTACAACTGCTTCACCTTCCCCTGGACCCTCTACAGCTTCTTAGATGCCCAGACCAGGTGTGTCTTTAGCTCAGTGATAAGAGTACCACCTTCTGCAGTATGCTTATCATCAGGGTTGGAGACAGCGAAAACTAACAGGAATTCCGGTCTATTCTTATGGCTTCTAGCTTGTCCTTACTCTCCCTGACTTCATAGCCTTCTCTCCTGCCTCCTGACTGTCTGCCCTGCAGACTTCAAGTTACAACATGAGATCAAAAGAAACTGTTCAACTACGGCTCATAACTACATACAGTCAAGTCCCTGTGACAACATTTTATTATATGTGTGTTTACATAGTATACACACACCTATACATGGTCCTGCTTTTCTGACTGAACACCAGTATTTAATATCATAATTTACTTGTTGGAATATAATTCCATGGCATACTGTCCATAAAGATCTTTGTTTTGAAGAGAAATGACTAAGGGCCTTTTTTTTTTTTAATTTCCTACAATCCAGTAATTAACAGATATGTGAATCTGAAGAAATGGAGAGTTAAGACTCAAAGAGGCAAGAAAGATTACTACACATTTAAAAGAGATTTCCTCTGAAAAGCTTCAAAACTAAGTTTTAGCATTAAAAGTTAAACCACAATTAGATCTCCTAAATTTTACACTTCTTATTCTCCAACCATTCTAGAAAACTTTGGCATTGCTATACATTAAATTTTGATTTTTCAAAACACATACATTAGAGAAAACGATAAAATGAAAATAGTACAATGTTAAACATATAGATCTCCTTATAAGGGGCTAATAGCAGCATCGGTTGTGCAAAGGGGTTAATAACAGGAGTCTTCTAAAGAATAATAAATTTTATTATTGCTAGCATTCATATACATGGTTCTGCAATGCAATTTCACTGAAAGTAAAAGCCTGTTTTATGAGTTATAGATAGAACATTTCACCTCAACCACCACTTTACGGGGAAAATTTGATGATTACCTCCCTTGTACTGAGGAGGAAACGAAGACAGACGAGATAAATAACTTTCCCAGGATTACCTAACAGAAAAGCGGCAGGCAAGGCTTTTTGGCAACTCCTGAATTCATGCTCTCAGCCCGACTTTATATGCTATGCTACAATTTTTTAAATGTATACAAATTGTTCAGAAATAGAAATACTTCTTATAGTACTCAATTATTCATATAGTACCTCTTTATTATCTCAAAGCCTTTATTCATATTCCCAAACCAAACCATCCAGGTANTAAATAATTTAAGAAGAAGTGTATGCAAGAGTAAGTGAAAAATGCTGGAACGGATCAAAACAACAGCAATCTCTTTGGCTTTTCCTCGCACAGACTTGTTTGTTAAATTACTCACATTAAAAAAAGTGTAACTTTAATCTGCTAACAGGCTTTCTAATAGGCTATTTCATTGAAGAAATGAATTTCCTCAAAAGGTGGAGGACTGTCTAAATATTGGAACGGAGAAAATGCAAGATAGAGGGATAGTATAAAAAAGGTTATGTGGGCCGGCCTAGTGGCTCAGTTGGTTAAGAGCTCACAGTGAGCTCTGAGCAACAAGGTCACCGGTTCAATTCACGTCCTGAGCTGAGCAGCTGCCGGGCTGCCAACAGGTGGCAGGATGGCTTAGCTAAAAAAAAAAAAAAGGTTATGTGTTCAAAGGTGGTTAAATTAGAAGATCCTAAATGTTCTTAGTAAAATGACCTTCATATAGAAGTCATTCTTCTTCTTGTTATTAGCGAATAAGTGGGTTAAGAGTCCAAAGGGGGTTACAGAAGAGAAAAACTTTACATCATGTTATAGAGGAACATAGTATAGGTTACAAAAAGCTAGAAGGCAATGAAGTAAGGAAGGTTTACACTTACTATCAAGACAAATTACCAGCAAATACAACCATTTTCCAAGGGAAGGACACAGAAAATCCAGTTTGAATCTGACACGGGAAGGCGCTCTTTGGTTGATTCAATGCAGCCGGAAAGGCTGCAAGACACTCCGTAACTCTCAAGGTTATCTACAGCTCTGAAATAAAAAGCTATCTGCAGCAAACCCTATGTGACAACATCAATGGAAAGTCTCAATAAAAATTTCCCCAGTGCCAACTGTCACAGAAACGATCCTTTCAAGACAGCTCCCTAGCAAATAGTTATTTCCAGGGGAAAAAAAGCAACACTGTTTTCTTGTGGCTGAGTGATCACAGAGCCGCTAGGCAGAGGTGTAGTTAGTTCCCCAGGTAGCTTTCCCTAACCCCACCTGATGCACCACCATACACTTTTACCATAGCGCTTTAATGTCTAATGAAAACGTTTTAAGTATTGACTTGAGTTCCTTCTCACTCAGTGATGCTCTGTTGCTTAACCAGAAAAGCGGCATTTGGGGGCAAAGGAAGACATGGGGGTATTCACGTGCTGTTATCAAGTTAGTGAACTGCCAAAGGCGATGATGCGAAAGACCTTCACCATGAATTGCCGAATGAAAAAAGAGAAATTCACCTGTCATTAACGGAAGCCATAAAAGTTAATGCTTAATCTTTTCAATGTAAATAATTTAAGAGGAAGTGTGTGCAAGAGAAAGTGAAAAACACTGCAAGGGACAAAAACAATCTCTGTAGGACTTTTCCTTGCACAAACTTGTTAAATTATTCACACTGAAAAAGTTCGCTTTAATCTGACACACACAAATGCAGAGATTTAATGTGACACACACAAATGCAGAGATTTAATGTTCCTATCTCATTTAATTCTCATGAAACCTTATTTGTCTGAATTGACAGGCGAAGAAACAGCGCACCCAAGGGTTTGAAGTTACTTGGCAACGTCACGGCCGGTAGTGGCAGAGCTCGCGTTTAAAAACGAGTCGGTTTTAGACCACTCTCTGAGTTCGTGATGCTCCCCTCGATTGCTCTTGCTTACAGGGCGTCTAAAATATCAGGTGGGAATTCAAAAACAACTGGAATCAAATGGAGAGTGGGAGGGATGGGAGTAGAGCCATGACGCTGTTTAGAATGGATGAGAAGAGAGAGATGAGGGGGGTGGGACTCAGGGAGTGTGAAGGGGAAGAGGCATCTGGACTGGCCCCTCATAGACGGCTAAGATGTCAACAGGCAAAGAAGGGCATCAAGCATAAAATGTGAGTAGGATGAATAAGCAAAGCAGTGTGAAATTGCAGGGCTTACTGCAGATCTGTGAAGAAGTGCCTCGGGTAGGCCCACGACCAGATTCAAGTGTAAATTCCTGCTCATGGACTTGGACCTTATTTTGTAGGCGAGGGGGAGCCACGGGAGGCCTCTGAACAGGGGGTTTGTTTATTACAACAGAAGTCAGTACAGAGCAGCGTGTGCCCAGGGATCCACCGCCTCCTCAGATACGCACGCGCCTGCTATGGGCCCGGAGTGCTTGATCGGTATTGATGAATCTCTGACACATTTCATCTGGTTGCTAAGACCTCACTTTCTGGGTTGCTCGGACCTTTCCTCACAGTCACCTCTGCTGTGCTCTTACCTGTTTTACCTCCACACACGGGAGTATGTCAGGGGACCAGTGCTCAGGCCTGTGATCTCACTCCAGGAGGTCATATTCATACTCATGGGTTCAACACCACGATTTTTGATGACTATCAATCATTCCTCTGCAGTTCAGAACTCTATCCCCAACTCTGGACTCTCCTTGGATGTCTACGAGATATCTCAAACTTAATGAGGCCAAATTCAGCTGGATCTGTCCTCCCAAATCTGTTCCCATCCAAGTCTCCTCCATCTTAGTCAATGGCAACTCCATTTTACCAAACACAGGAGACAAAACCTTCCCGGCTATCTGCGGGAGTCTTCTCACTCACCCTCCACATGCAGTCTCCTAATACACCTTGCCAGCTCTACCTGTGAGGTGCAGCCAGTCCAAGTCACTAATGCCTTTCCTCCACATTGGCTGTGGGCAGACTACGGCCCAGGGGCCACTCTGACTCCCCAGTAAATAAAGTTTTGTCAGAACACAGCCATTCTAGTGAATTTACTTATTATGTTTTCTGCTTTCATGCTACAAGGGCACATCTGAGCAGTTGNGTTGATTTGATGTTAAAACACTAGTACACACTAGGGCATGCTCTCAGTGCTTGAACTACAGAATTTCAGACATAATATCATACCCTTGAAGTCTGACCAGGTTCGAATGACTTATGACCTAGACTGAACCAACCTCAAACCAATGAAGTCACATTGTTAGTGGTCTTCAGTCTGATTATACATACAGCTTTCTAACATAGGTCACCATCCAGCAGGACACAGAGGCATGGATAAAATTGTAAAGCAGGCCATCAGGGGGGAATCTCTATCTTTTCTATCACCTCTTTAAACTCCACTGAAAAGTCTATCAGCTAGAACAGGGAGTCCTAAAAAGGCTCTCTATCTAACATGGAACTGGCAATGATCCTAACTAAAAAAGGAAAGCTTTCAGTATGTTTAAAACAAAGCAGTGGAAAAGTAATCTACCTAGGATTCTCCCAGGTTGATTAAAGGCAGTCATACGCCTTCAGGAAGGCTGAGATCATGTTTTAAAACAGCTTTCCCCCTTATCATTGCAGTTAGAAAGTTTCTATTAACATAATCGGAAAAGACAGAAAAGTAAGAAGTAAACATATCCATTCAATAAATATTTATTGTGGGAATACTCTCTTCCAAAACTTGGCACCAGACACATCATATACAATGCGGGGGGGGGGATACCAACAAGGGTCCTTTCTCATAAAACTTTCATTCTAGGGGGAGAGCTAAGTAGTCTTCTGAAGAAACTAGTCTCAGGCTCATCATCTAATCGAAAGTATTAATTCTGGTGGTAGGAATCTAAGGCCAGGTAGAGAGATGCTAGTTCGATCAGCACGAAGAGTATTTTGGGGTAATACAGGCTTTGCAATGGCTCAGCTCTCATGACACCAGCAGTTCGCTCCGAAAAGAGGGTTGGCCCAGCACAAAGGAAAGGTTTAACGGGCATACTTAGAGGGAGAAAAAAATCTACTGGTCTTCTTTTTCAGTGTTAGAACAGGGAGCAAAAAGTTAACGAGCCATTCTAACTCCCTGAGAGACGAAATTTTCAATCAGGATGTAGCTATTGTAATTATGTGGTGATGGCTGATAGGCAAGAAAATAATTAATATTCTCCTTCGTTGCTGGTTTTTCTTGCTGAATCACACAGATTTTAGACACGGCCTTAGAACAGGGACGGTTGGGTTGAGTTGGGGGAGGGAGGAACAATGGATAGGCTCAATGGGGTGGCACGCTCAGTCTGATCCTAGGAGGCTCAAATCACCCTTTAATTTTGAGCAGGGTAATTTAATACATAAAGGGTCCAGACAGATATATCACCATATTTACCAACATACATTTCCACGTATGGGCCTATCAAAGCCATTTCACAAATGATCTCATTCAACCTTCACCGCATTGCCAATTTCTGTAAATATTTCCAGTGTAATTTTAATACATGATGTTACTACTAATCCTCTTGCAGTTCTTATTACAAGTCAAACATGACCAATTTCTGTCATGTAAGAAAAATAAAATAGTAACAGCAATATCAACAACCACCACCAGTGTCGTAGGAGCTGGCTATTGTTTCGACTAAGAACACNCCGCAGCGGTTGGTGGCTTACTGGACACTGAGGATTTTAGAGCATTTCCATCCGCACGTGAAGGTCTGTTGTTCGGCATGGTTCTGAAATCTACGATCATTTCCCTCCGCTTCTCTACACCCTCCAGCAACTTCCTTTTTCATTCCGTGGCCAAGTCTGTGTTAAGACCTGTTACACGATGGCTCCGCACCCCTGGCCCCCCCACGCCTCTGACCGCATCTCCTTTCACGTCACCTCACTGACTCTGTTCTAACCACGTGGGGTTCCTCAGTGCCCTCCAAGTGCCAAGCGTGCCCGTCTCAGGCCGTGGCACTGGCTGTTCCCCGTACTGAACACCCACCTCTCTCCGAACATCTGCACGAGTCATTTGCGCACGTCCCTCGGCCGCTGCTCAATGTCACCTCCAGAGACATCTGTTTCCTAAGGAGCCTGTTGGTCCACTTTATCTGGCTTCATGGCGCTCGTCACCAGCTGACCTGTCACATCTATACTTTATGATTCACCAATAAAACACTAGATCTGACATTATTAACATCTGTGTTTCCCCACTATAGTGTAAGCTCCAAAAGCAGGAATATGGGCTGTTTTCTTCTCTGATGCAGCCGCAGAACCGAGAATGTCAGATACACAGTAGGTACTCGATAAATATGTGTTGAATGGATGAATGGGAAGACACTGCAGAAGAGCCCCCGCAGAATGAAGATGTCAAGAGGTTCTGCTTTGAAATCTTCCTGATGCGGATTTACAAATTTTTTTCTTTGACCTCCATCAAAGCTTAGTTTTTTTCTCCTTTCAGTTGAATTTGGAAAAACTGATCCAGTAAGTGAAAGATGCTCCACAGCTCCAGTTGGGTCCTCCCTGCCTCAAGCTATTCAACAAGAAAGGTGGCAAGACTGTGGAAATAGCAGCTCGCAGAACCAGACCTGCCTTAGCAGCCCCAGGCCTCAGACTAAACGGACCAGCCCAGGGGCGAAACTGGTCCCTGCCAGCCCCGCCAGCCTGGGGTTAACCACTGACCTTGATGTGGGACTTTTGACTCTTCCGTAATTTAGATCAGCACGACTAGCAATAAGAGTACCTGTAAGGCTTTGTTTATGTGACTCAGAGCTTCACTTTTAATTTTGAATAAGTCATGATGGGAAGAAATTAAACTTCTTTATTAGCTCAAGATAGCATCCCTCATGGAGTCAAGAGGCCTTGTCATTCTCCGCCCAAAGGGACACACTACTCCTCTTGATGCAGACAGTGTCCTGGTTTTCCTCCCTAACCCACTGCACCTAGGATTTACTGAGGAAACACACAGGAGGGGAGCGGATGAATGCCGCTGCTAAGGTTTGGCAGAAGCTGCCACAAGGCCTGTGGGCGCCACCAGCTGCAGAACAGGCGACTTCGATGTGGACCAGCTGGCCTCTCCTCCCCTCTTCACTGCTGCTCAAGATACTTTTTTGTTTTTGCCAAGAACCCCAAACCAGCTGCTTTAATGAGCAACAGACGAGTGGCACGAATACATTCACTCATCTGACAGCTTTCATCTGGCAAATTTGTAACATATGAATTCCAAAGCAGGTAAATAATTGAAGATGTCTAATGTACATGGAGAGGTAACATTTCAATTATAAATAATACTCATAAAGAAAGGCGGTTTCATTCTCGGAGGCACACGGATAAATGCAAATCTACAAGATGATCGGTGACCTAGGGAAAGGTTAAGAGCAGCTTAAATAATAAATGCAGGCGTAGAACTCAGACTGACAAATTTATTTTCCCTGCTACTGCATCCATATGGCAATAATCCAATCTGAGAAGCTGAATTTATGGGGTAAGGGTAGGACTCAAAGCCTGCTTGTTGAAAAATGCAACAATTTAGGGCAGTTTGGAGCAGTAATATCACGCATCACTTTGCATTTTGAATGGCAGGAAAATCTTACATTGATTTCCATGGAAGACACTTCAGTGAACGCTCTAGTAAAAATTAGTGGGTTATTTTTCCTTTCGCGGTGACCTTTAAAATGCCTAAAATTCAAGTGGAAGCACCTAACAGTGATCACTTCTGCTTACTGCACCGGTTGTATTACAGCAAAGAGCTCAAATTTCAATATTTCCAAATTGGCTACTTATGGCAACATAATTGCCCAAAAGAGAGTTTAACAGTAGGCAGCTTCCTTTTCCTTGTGAAAAGGATACGTTTCTTCTTAAACATCCCTCAGTCTATAGACTCCTAATTTTTTCTAAAGGAGAAAGAATGACTATTTTTCTCCACTTAAAGAGCTTCTGATTCCCACCCCACCCCAGCCCCCCAAACCCTAGATAAATGCAAATGCAACAGAAGTGTCATGAACTCAGGTGAAGTAGCTGAATATGTGGAGCCACAAAAACTCGTTTTCTCTGGTTTTACATCTTAAACTCTCAAAATCAAAGTGCATTATCAAGAGATTTCCATCATTTCACTGCAATGAAAGAACGGTTTTGAGGCTTCCAAGTCCCAAATGGGATAAGGGATAAGGCCTGTTTAGCAAGAGATCTTAAAGTTACGTTTTATATCCAGAGTCTACATTTTATATCTCTGCGTGCCAGAAGTTATAGGCAGTTGCCGAAAATCGGTATGTTCAAATTCAACATTGTCAGGCACTGTGAAAGGTCGGAGTTTCTAACCTGTTTGCAAGCTAACAAGTTAGACTGCCACCGTTTCATGGATGCTGGCAGAAGAAAAGAGCCCCCTGGGTCAGAGACAAAGGGCATTTTATGACTTTCCGCAATAATGCAAGCCAGATGAATACCACTTCCTGGCAATGGTTCCTTCAGGCCCCGTTCCCAGAGTCACGTGATGAGGGTCAGGTGACACATGACACACAGCGGGCTGCAGAAGAGGACAGGAATCCCGAGGTCAGGAAACCCCAATCCTTCACAATGGCTACACGCAAACCCACCTCATCTCTGTGCCCTGGAGGGAGCCATTCTCTTTGTGATACTGGTCAGGATATAAACCTGCCCTTCACTCCAGAGAGGAGATGCTCTCTCTTCTTTCAAGGCTGTTTAATGAACAACCATCCTTGGTCTGCAAAAAACGGATGTTGTGCTTCTAGTCACAAGATGTAAAAAAACACGAGGCCCATGAAAAACTGTCTCCCGACAAACACGTTACGACCACGTGCATCTGCCCAGTGGTTACATGTAAAAGAGACAGCTGACCCGGGGAAGGTCAGGAAAATAAGCCTGTGCTTTACGTTGATATCGAGGTTCAAAAGCTTACTCCATCTTACAAGCGTCATATTCTACCTGCATTTTTCTTTCTCTAAAACTTACAATGGCCTCAGTCTAACGTGATAAAATCTGGCCTCTGACACGGTAACAATATTAGAAATGGGGATGAGACCTCTTGACTTCCAAATGTATCCTTTTTTTCTGCCACACCACAGTGCCTCCATGTTAAAAGAGATTATCTATCTTATTAGTAGTTCCAAGTATCGGTTTTGATTCTTGGTTCTTTCCCTAAGGAAACTATATGACCCCCCCAAATAGGTAACATTCAGAAAGTATGCTTGATGAGGTTTTAAAGTATTTTTCTTTATAATAAGCTCCTAAGAGTACAGAAAATAGTAAACTGCAAGGTGATACGATTGCTGATAAATGTGCATGGTATGGATGTTTTTCTTAAATCTTAATGAAAAAATTCAAATGAAGCTCTACATTTTCCCCTTTTCACCCCAAACCAATGCCAGTCCATTAATTTAGTGACAAAAAGAATGAATTATCTGAATTTCAAGTTCTCCGTTTTCCCTTAATTGGATACAGATAGTAAATATAAGAGCAAATTCACCAAAAGCTAAGGAATAGAGCAAAATGACAATCTGAACATCAAACACAACTTGTATTTACTTTAGGAAAATTGACGGATCCTATTTAATGGTAAGAAGTTCTATTTTAGCCCCAAATAATTTTTTCTTAAAATTATCAGACAAATTTCAGCGCTGAATAACTCTCCATTGTGTTTGTGATGGCATGTTTAGATGGGCAGTCAAGTCAGTTTCCAGTTATCTATCCTCTTGCTGGAATGATCACCGTCTTACACCCCCAAGTGGCCAACGTTCTGTCTGGGGAGACACATTAGACAATCCTACACAACCAATCACAATCCAGTGGGGTAAGAGCCAATAATTCTGAACTCCTTTGTAACCCAGCAATCCATCCATCCATCCATCCGTCCATCCATCCATCCATCCATCCATCCATCATTTCTTGATTACTTTCTATCAAGCCCTATGCTATGCAGGGTTGGAAAAGAGAACATTGCAAATATTTACACATCTCTGGTCTTGCTATATTGAAAATTATTTCTTGAAGAGGGGAGCATCATTTGTAAGTTTCTGTCAATTCAATTTGATGAGAAATCAGCAAAATCCACTTCAGAGAAATGCCTTTTAGATACACTGTTTTATAGTAGTGTTATCTGTTACTGTGCCTCATTAAAGTAAATTTAATTACTGTCTAACCTTTTGTTTTTACAATGCTATACCTCGAACTGTGCATACATTAAAGAACAACAGCAGATGAATGACAAAATTAACAAAAGCAGGCTGGATGGAGGTCAAAGTCCCAACAACTCAAATCCACAGCTTCCTGGACAATAAATTACTTCTCACCTAAAAGGTCTTCTGGCTTTCAGTTTCTTTACCTTTTTATGTACCTGGAATGCCCACCACCATATAATTTTTCTGAAAAACTCCTCCACATGTCCGGCTTTGACAAGAAAATCTCCAATGGCTCCAAAGTGACTGGAGGATGACCCTGCAGTCATGCATTAAGGAACCACCACAAATCCCGTCCTAGTCTCCCCAAAATGAGCCCTTTCCCTAACGGAATGGGTCCACCCATTATCCCCAGAACATGTCTGCTCCCACTCAAATGCTCTCAGCATTCTTTTTCTTTTTGACACATTAATGGTGTGGTGTTTTTGTAATTTATTGCAAATTCCTTTTTTTAATATGAATGAAATTGACTGTGTTCTTTCTATATTTCTCTTATGAGCAAAATCATTGTTTTACATTTTATAACAATAAATACAAAACATTACTAAAGAGATGTGTTTATCAAACTGTGCTACATAGGATTTTATTTTTTGGAGATGTTAATTTTATTTCCACCACAGAGTAAATGGAGAAGATTCCAAGGTCCAAGCATTTTGGAAAATATTGCAAACTCACTGCCTTCTTGAAATTCCAGAATTTACACTGACATACAGAGTTTCTGAAACATAGTACTAGAAAAAAAAATTCAATATTGTTTAATCCACTATTTCCCAAACTATTTTTCCTTTACTGAGGTCAGATCGGTTTATAACATTGTGGGAGTGTCAGATGTGCTACATTATGATCCGACATCTGTGCAAATGACACCATGTTCACCACCGGAAGTCTAGTTTCCATCCATCGCCACACACCTGACCCCCGCTACCCGTTTCACCCGCCCTCCACTCCCCGTCCCCTCTGCTAACCATCAACCGGTCATCTGTCTCTGAGTGCTTTTGTTGATGTTTTGTTTTCCTATTTTTATACTCCACATATGTGTGAAATCAGGCGGTATTTATCTTTTTCCACCTGACTTATTTCACTTAGCACAATATCCTCAAGGTCCATCCATGTTTGTCGAAAAATGGCCGGATTCCACCTTTTTCACAGCTGAGTAGCAGGCACTCCACTGTATAGCTATATCACATCCTCTTTACCCATTCATGTGTTGATGGGATTTCATTGTTACCTTGGCTTGAGTAACGCTGCATGAACATAGGTGTGCAGGTATCTTTCCACATGTCACTATTCCCTTTCTTGGAGGATCATTAGCAGCGAATGTTCACCACTTACAATAAGCTAAATGTCCACTTTATTTAATTCCCACTACAATCCTGTGAAGAGTAAAGATTATCCTAATTTCACATTGCAGAATACTGAGATTCAGAGAGATTAAGGGCCTAGAATCACACAGCCAGTAAGCGGGCCAGCTGGGATTTGAACTGGGGTCTGTACTTCCAGGGCGCAAATTCTTAACCACTGTAGTGCATAAGCAGGGTTATCTGATGGTGACCCTCCCCCCCCAGAGCTCTCTCACTGTTGCCCACACAACTCGTTGGGGCAGGTGAATGCCTTTCTCCTGGCAGAGGGAACTGTATCCCCGGTCAGTTATCCACAGTGCTGGTGGCTCGCTTCCTCCTTCGTAAGAGGAAACTGAACCTTCCCATAGGTCTGAAAGTCTACATCCTAGAAGCTGACATTCTCAGGCAACTTCTGTGGGACCTGGGGCACCACACTGAGCCGCTTGGTCGTAAGTAAGGACACTCAGTTCCCTTGTGACAAACATGCTTTCTCACTCTTGCCCTGTGGTGAGGCAGAACAGCAGGACTCAAACGCACACTGCAGCCTCAGCAGAGCCCAAACCCTAGCGTACCTCTATGGGATGGTGGGAGAACTGTGACATTTTTCTCTTGTTGATGTAGCCACGTACGTGTTCCTTTTTCCTAGTAAAACCTATTTCTTAACCCCTGCTGGGTGAAGCTATGCACAGCTTCTCCCCAGTTCTCCCATCATTCCATGATAAATGGACGCCTAGATGGAATCTACTGAGCAAAACCACCACCACGTTTTGTCATAAATTCTACCCACTCGTTGAAGGTTGAGCTAAAGTCCCGTTTCTTCTATGAAGAAGTCCCCATTTCTCCTTAGTGAAAGGGAATCCTTGGGCCTCTAAACTACAGGAGAAGTTATCCTTTGAACAAAGCACCTCTTTGACATGTGTAAATAAAATCACTAGTTAAGACACCTTTTCCTCAAATGTGAATTTAGATTCTAATGAAACTATAAGCTTCCCAAAGGCAGGGGAGAGACCCTATAAATTCAGTAGCTTCAACAGGCCCAGCGGCTAGCCTGTACCCAACAGGCATTACTTCGTATTCGGTGGTTGCATGTGTATGTATGTAGGTTAAGTGTATTTTGTTCTTCGGAAGGCCACGTTCCATCCACTCATTCAATATACAGGCACACCTAGGATCTGCCAGCGCTGTGCTGGACAGTGGGTTTCCAAAGAGACTGCTCTGGCACAAGTAGGATAAATGTATGAATAGTGTATTAGAATAAAATTATAGTTACTAGAAGGTAAGGGGTGGCAGATGAGGGTAAAGGGGGGTCAAATAAATGGTGACGGAAGGAGAACTGACTCTGGGTGGTGAGCACACCAGGTGATATATAGGTGATGTGTTACAGAATTGTACACCTGAAACCCATGTAATTTTACTAACCATCATCACCCCAATAAATTTAATAATCAAAAGAGACAAAATTACAGAGCACCATGGGGTGGAGTGGGGAGCACGACACGGAGATTCACAGATGGGGAGGAGGGATGGGAGGTGGGAGGGCAGACGGAGAGAAAAGTCACATCTCAGCAGGGCCTTGATGAGTGAACCAGGCTACAAAGGCACCAACTTCCACACCTGAATGAGAGAAACACACCAGCTCTTCAGTCATGAAATGAATGCTCATTTAACAGGAGAGGATTCCTATCATCTGTAAAACGATACAGCTCACTGAATGACCAAAAGTTCTTTTGCCAGTTACTAACCTTGAATTACACACAAAAGGGAGATGCTGCTGGTTTCATTCTTGGGCAGCAGCCGCACGAAAGGATAAGAGCAGTGAGCTTGTTGGACGCCCACCCGTTCATCTTTCTCTGTTCTCCCTTCCCTATTCACTCCGTTTGTCCCCCAAGCGCGAAATCTGAATCTGTGGGAAACATCAAATGGACGCACTTGCTAGCAAACCTTTTTTTTTTTTTCAGCTTAATAATGAAAAAAAAATAATGTCCTGTTTCTTTGTTTATATCTGCATCTAAGGAACATCAAGCTGGTGTGAATTAATGCCAATAGTAGAAAGATACTTTTAAAGATTTTCTAAAAGAAACGGAAAACAAATAAGCTCTTTAATGACAAAAATTCTCCAGGAGAAAGCTCCAATTTTGACAGTATTTTCATTTTTTATAGTTCATGACAGGAGATCAGACGGATATTACAAATCATTTTGAGTCTTCAAGTCCAATAGTCGAGGCCAGATGTGAGACGTGCGTACTCAGGGAGACTCTCACGCACAGAACCTTCTAGAACAGTGTCCGCCTCCCATGTTTATCAGCAGGCTGTGTTAACACAAGGCTCTCTCCCATCCACTGGTATTTATTTCAGCTCTATAAGACGCCCTTGCAATTATCTGTTCAGTCTGGTTTTTTCCCCCACATATTGAGAGCCCCTTGAAGGCAGGGGACCATGTCAACGTGGTCATGGCTGAATGTCCCCAGTACTTCACAGGGCTCTGCCCATAATAAGTATTCAATAAACACTTGCTGAATGAATCACTGAAGGACTGGAATGAATCTAGAAAAAGACTATTTAACAAGAATCATGCTAGAACAAACCTCTCTGAAGGCAGTAGTATAACACAGTCTTTGAGATCTTGCCTGTAATATTTTTGAGGAGGAAAAAAGATTCTTGGCTGGGAATACAGCATGCTTTCCACATAACTCAAGGCAAAGCTAATTGCTTTAATGATTCTGTATTACCTATAAATGGTTCTTGCCATTTGAACAGGAATCAAATGGCTATTCGACTAACTTTCCTGTGAAGAAATATGCTTTCTAGAGTGAGAATAAGAGCTGCCATGAAAAACAAACTGCCTAGTTCCACATGTCTATACTAAAAAGCCCCCTTCCTAATACTGAAGAGAAAACAAGCAAGCAACGTCTGGCTCAACAACATGCCAAATGCCGAGGAGGTAAGAAGGCTTCATTTGTGAATTCATCATTGAGAGATGAATTAGGACAGAAAGCCCCTAAGCAGCAGCTCAGGAATTAAGAGAAAAAACAAAAGAAGAACAGGGATTAGGCCAGAAAAAAATTTTAAAGCCCCTGTATTCACTTAAAATACAGGAACCTTTCATGTTTATGACCCTCAATTACTCTAACTTTTAAGTTATCATTTTTAACCTGGGATATCTCCTGGTGTTGAATGCCCAACATTCCCCCCATCCACCCCGATGTCCTTAGGAAACATTAAAGATTTTAATGGCCACTTCAAGGTCAGCAGGGAAAGAGTTAGCCAGCAGATCCATTTTTGGAGTCTATATGTCCAACTGGGAGTATTCAGTGGGGCAGCAAGAAATGGGACCAACGAGGCCTCTGAAGTCCCCAAACAACCGGGGTGGCATTCCAAAGTCTAGCAGAGAATACTCAGGACAAAGTCACCCATAGTTGCTAATCTCCGCCCTCAGCTTTCCTCTACTTATACATCCCAGCCAGGAACGGTTGCTCTTTTGTGAAGATCATGATGACTCTGAGAAAAAAAGGAAGACCAAAATGGAGAGAAAACATTAATGGAATCGGTAGGTTTATACCAGAAAATTTGGAGATCAACAGACACAACCTATCCCATCATATCAAAGAGAAAGACGAGGCCCAGAGATGGGGTGTCTTTCTCAAGACCCTATAGTGACAGAGCAGAGGCCAAAGGCCAGAGTTACGGATTCCATTGTAGCCCGATATTCCTTTTATTATGACAGTGATTCTGATGTAAATGGGAAAAATGAACTCGATCGAGTTGAATTCCAAGGGTGAGGACTTCAATCAACTGGGTCGTCGGGAAAGTTGTAACGTAATTGTCTATGTTTTTCAATGCAAAAATGCGTCATGACTTTCCCGACGCCCCAATAGCTGAGGCAACTCATGTCACCACTAGGTCCTTCGTGTTCACTCTAGTAAAATGGGGATGGTGCTAACTCACAGAACTGTTTTCCAAAGTAACACCTATGTGTGAATATAGGACTGGACTATTGAATACAAACACACAAGGTGGTCTATCCAGCAATACGCTTTCAGCAGCCACGGGGCATGACAGTAAGATAATCTGTTTTTTCATCTAACAAGAAGTCCCAGGGTGGGGAGGGCCCCAGGGACATAGAGGCAAGGCTCTTGCTCCAGTCAGTCATCTGGGATTCTCTTAGCTCAATTCTCCACAATCTGCTTGGCCCCAGGTGGCCTTCCTTTAAAAATACGGAAGAGAGAAAACCTCTCTCCTAACTGTGGGACGAAAATCTTTCCTCGCAGTCTGATTAGTCCAGAAAATAATTTGGATTTCATCTTCTTCACCAGCTGAGGTTCCTTAAGAGCGACTTGTAACAAGCGCAGCATTACAAGTATTCCAGGGCTCGGTAGGCAAGTACACCTCAGGCGATAAGCGTCTAAATTCCTTCAAATGCAGGGAATTTTACCAGTGTCTAGCTGAGTCTACTTTCCCTATAAACATCCATGAATTGCTTAATACCATGTCTTTTACGAGACACTCGAAAGTGAGCGCGGGCATCTTAGTGGGCTTCAGTTTGCTCCTCCTACAAAACATCCACGGAACTCTCTATTTGGAGTTTCGCTAAATCCATTTCTCTCTTATTTCAGTCTGAGCGTTGCAATCTGGCTCTACAGGTAGCAAATTGAAATGTTTAGTGGCCCATTGCAGACAGATTGAAAGAAGCACGGCAGCGGTGTCATACAGTCGAGCTCTCACGAGCGACAGTGATGATGTAGGTGAACGACTGAGCACTTGTTAAACTTCTCCCATTGTGAAAGTAACCTATTATTTTCCTGCTTGTGCACTGTCTCCATCACTGACAGTACAAGTCAATAAAAATGATATAGCTTACGTTACACTGCTGTTGTTCCTACGAGGACAATGAGGCATATTGTACTCCACACCCCTTAAACCCAACTTCACCAATACAGTCATTAATGACCCCTCTCCTTCATTTTGTAAAACGTTTGATGTATGGGTGGCGATGGCTTTTACTTGTGTTTCTTGTTCTTTTTTTACATTTAGTGGTTAAAATGAAGCCCAACATCGTTTGACTACAAGTCAAGCGTGACATGGTTACCTTATCTAGAATTACGTTTAAAAAAAGAGAATAAAAAGAAGGTGGCAACCACGTCAAAGCAAAACAAAGGAAAAAGCCATTAGTAGCAGCTTCCCTGGAATCCGCTCCTTTGCATCTCTGGCTGCACAGTAACAATAGCTGAAGTTATGGGACAGATTGCACGTGGGAGCCCTGTGTGTCTGCGATGACCCAATGCCCACCCCTCCTACCAGTGTCCAAATCACCTCACCACTGAGTGTAACCCCATACACAACAGGAGCCACAGCAGCTGCACAGGCTCAGAGCTGTCAGCCAGAGGAAAACGCAGGATGGCACCTAAAAATGATCAGGTGTGCGGAGGAGATGAGCGTGTCTCCGAGGTCTTCCCCAGCCTGCAGTGTGAGCCCCACCATTACCTGTCCTGGTTCTATGGACTTCCCAAGTGCTATGGACAGAATGCTTGTGCACCCCACCCCCCACCTCCCATTCACATGCTAAAGTCCAGATGAACCCCAATGGGATGGTATTGGGAGGGAAGGGCTTTAGGAGGTAATTAGGTCACAAAGGTGGAACCCCCATACATAGGATTAGGATGAGTCACAAGAGAGATGATCTCTCAGCATGTAAGGAAAGATACAGCAAGGAGGTGGCTACCTGAACAGCCCAGACGCCCTGCCAGCACCCTGATCTTGACCTTCCCACCTCCCGAGCTGTGAGAGATAAATGTCTGTGTGGGAATGGAGTCAATGGAATTGTAATAGATATGTATGATATTGAGGATGGGGGTCAGTGAATGGGGGGAGGAGGGTTGTCACTTGGTGAGGGGTAAAAAGGATAACTATTGCATTGTTTTGTACACCTGAAACTAATAAAAAAAAAATGTCTGTTGTTTAAGCCTCCCCATCTCTGGCATTTTGCTGCATAGGCTGGAGTGGACTAAGACGCCTCCTTCCTACTCTGTCTGCACACTGACTTTAATTGGGCTTGAGAATCTCCAGTAGCAGAAATTTCCCTTTTGCAATCTCTCTTGAGAAGCAAAGGACTTAGACAACTGCACCTCCCCTCCGAGCCGCTTTGGGCCCAGCCCTCCAGCCCAGGAATGTGGATGAGAGCTTGCTGGGCTAGGCAGACTCCCGTCTCTGCAGGCCTCCGGCAGGTGGGGCACAGGCAGGTTTTTCCTCTCTAACCTGAGAAGCAATCAGCAAGGACTTGGCATGTCGGTGCTTCTCACCCCTATTTTGAATTGAAAAACCATTGCTTCTGTCAGCAAACAAAGAATTTAGGCAGCACTTTTGGCAGATAACGCTTTGTGTCCACATATATTTAGAAAGCTGTCTTTTTTTTTTTTTTTCTCTACCCGGTGTTTCTTTTTTACTTTCTATAGTAAAGAAGTGGTGATTACTGAAGAGGCTGTTAAATGGTGTATGACTCCACTGTCACGACATGATTCTCCCAAACCCCGTCCCCCTTGAAGCTCAGACTGGGTATAAGCACTGATAAGCTCCTAGCCCTGCACTGTCGGATTGTTTGCCTTTGTTTTGGGGGAGGCAGCAAACTTATGCTCCAGAAACTGAGTATGTCTTTGCCAGCAATTTCTTTAGCACAGGTTTGCTGTGGGAGTTTATAATAATTTCACGAGCCAACAGCATACAGGATAATATCTCTTAAGCCAAATAAAGAAATAACATACTCCAAGCAAATGACACTATTCTTCTAGGCAAGGGAAGGTGAAGGAATAAAGTCCAAATTCAATATGAGGCGGACTTTTTTATATGAGGGGACAATTGGGAAAGAGGGACACCAACAGAGAGCTGGTTTCCAGCTGCCAGTGCAAAAATAAAAGTCCCCTGTTGCTAAGAGCATGTTGCTAGGGAAAAAAGACACTGGTGTTGGCTAGCAGGCTGACTTTCTCCCCGGGGCCACTATATGTTGCTTTTCACCACTGCCCATAAGAGAGTCGCCCCTACCTTGGCAGGACCTAATGCCCTCAAGGGTCTTCGGAGAGGTTTTAGGTTAACACAGAGTTGCCTCATCCAAAGTGAATCTCTCAAAATCAGTTCTCATGAACTCTCAGTATTCATAGTCTAAATGTCTCTTTGCAGAGTTGCTTTTCCACCTGTTCTTAACAGGGAAGTCCCCAGTGGGACCTCTCACTACTGAAGTGCATATAGAGGACAACAGGTGTGGAATGATGACATCCTGACACAACTTATGGCATACTTTTATCAAAGCAACTTCTTTTTTGGTCTTTGGCATAAACAAGCAGATTAAAGCAACTGCACTTAAGTCATCAACAAGGGAATCTGAAATCATATGAAATCTGTACACACCGGCCACAGGTGGCTAGTAAGCATTTCGAATGTGGCTAGTGCAAATGCAGATGTGCGTTAAGTGCCAAATACACACTGGGTCGCTAAGATTTAGTATGAAAAGAAAAATGTAAAATAGCTTATTAATAGTTTTTATATTAATTACAGGTTGAAATGATATTTTGACTCTGTTGGGTAAACTAAAGTATTAAAATGTATTTCATCTGTTTCTGTATATTTTATTTAATGTGGCACCTATGACATTTCTCACTGGGAATAAATTGCACGTGTGGCTCACACTTCTTTTGGAGACAGCTGATCTGTACATTAATTAGTCAACCAAAAAGCAAGTCTAATATCGATTTAGGAATCTGTACATCTGTATAAATGTGAATATAACTACAAATCACCTCTGCAGATAAACCAAGTTTGTAAATTCCTATAAAGTAGAAGAAAGGTACCATGCCTGAAGCTGTTTAGGTTTTTCATAATAATAATTATATAGAGGCTACTGGAACTAATAAGATAAAAAGGTGTACACTTAAGTATTTCTCTCTCTCTCTCTCTCTCTCTCTCTCTCTCTCTCTCTCACACACACACACACACACACACACACACACACGCAGAGTGGTCTATATCATACATAATAAAAGTGGCATTAATTCAAACTAATTGGGAGCCAAGTCTATTCATACACTAGCAGAATACTACACTTTTATTTAAAATTAAATATGAGCGTTTCTAAAGTTATAAATGCACTGGCACTTCTAGTTACATGCTGGCTAGCTGACTAGTGGAAAATATAATTTAATACACAAGTAAAAATCATGCACAATCAGCACAGCAGTGTCTCACTGGAAGCGAGCTCTTCACAGTGCCTCAAAACAACTGGATTATTAGCTTTTGATATTTTTGATAATGTTTAATCGTGCTAATATTCACCTTCATTAAACTCTTTAAGGTAGTATCATGCTTCAGCTCAGCTCCAGCTCGGACTATCCTATCACAGACTGTGAATCATGCAATTCTATTACACTCTGCATAGATGTTTTTGAGGATATATAGAGCTATTCAGATAACGGAAGACTTCTAAAGTCTAGGACTCCATTTTAATGTTGATGAGTCAGGGAGAAATTCAACTTGGAGAATTAAGACTTTCTAGGTGTTTTTAACCCTTTGGCAGACCACCACTAACAAATTCGAGATTCTGTTTATTTTCATTGACATAGATCTCTGCATTTTTATTTCAAATCTTCTGCTTACTTGGTCCTTTCTGTTTATTTCACCAGGTAAGAATATGTTATAAGATCATTGCTATTTTTAATAAACATATGAAACTTTAAACATCCAAATAAGAGGTAATCTTTCCAAAATACTTGCCTATGGATGTTAGATATTTACCTCAGAGCTGCAGTCCCTATACAAATATTCTAAATTCTACTTAAGGAACTGCACTAAAAAATTAAATGGTGACATATTGTTGTCCGCTAAAGATTTTTTGATCCTTTAAAATCATTCAAACCGTAGTCTAATGAATTAAGAAGTAAACAAATTAGGTACTATCATTCAGTGTTTAAAAAATATATACAGAGGGTGCCAAAAATATATATATACACATTTTGAGAAAGGAAAAAACTGTTAAAATTGTAATACTCAATATATCCCGATAACAAAAGATAAATACAAGTCACGTTTGACTTCTGCAATTACAAGAGGTGCTCAAAGTGGTTCCATCAGCGTCCAGGCACTTCTGATTATGGCAAACTACTGCTTGAGCAATGTTGACCAAAGTGTCCATTTCTATAAATTTTTTGGCACCCCCTGCACACACACACACACACACACACACGTATGTATATGTAAAATATATTAAAATATGTAAGGCAATTTTACTTAATTTTTGGGTCCTTGAATTTTCTCAAAAGTTATTTCAAAGAAAGTTTTTTAAAAATGTTTGAAAAAATGGCAGCATTTCTATGTCTTGTTTAAAAAAACTCTTCAATAAGCATTTTTATAAATAAAATTCAATTAGATATTCAAATCAGGAATAATCACTTAAAAACCAGTCTAGGATAATGTTTCTAACATGTCAACTCAAAAATCATTTGCAAAGACACGTTTATTTGAGTTTCTTATATATTCCTAGCTCAGAATCATAGAATTATTGTCACATGAGGTATATGACCTTCCATTTCTTCGGAAGTAAATGGAAAGCTGTCCAAGGTCACAAAGCGAGATCAGGGGAGAGTCTGGCATCCTGAGTAGCACTCCTTCCACACTAATTCACGTCTGGTGCTCCCCTTTTCCTTTCAAACTGAGATAGGCCCAGTATTCTCTCTCTCAAATTCAAAATGTTTATTTTGTGTGGACTACATTTAACCAAATTAAGTAACTACTTCTCTTGGGGGAACTACAAAAACTCAATTGTCCCTCTACCGTCCCCAGGTCCACATAGTGACAGCATTAAAACCCCCTTCACTGATGATCCTGGGCACCAATGGGGTCTTTCTCCTTCCAACTGGTGCCCTAGGTTTTGTCCCCAAATCCAGTCTTGATTATCTAAGTTTTCCTTCTCAAATGATAATGTAACTACCTCTAACTGCCCTCTCGTAATTAAACTCTAATTCTTAGTAAGCTTAGGATTTGAATTTGATCAACTTCAATTTTCTTACAACAATTCTATTAAGTTAATATTTAATATCAGAGAAGTGCTCTGGACCACACTGGATACCTAAGTCCCCATATAACAAACGATTACCAAGCCAACATACTTCAGGCAATAAAACACAAATTCAGTAAAATAAGTGAATGTGAACTGTCTATTGTTATTTGTTATAATATAATCTGACATATACATCTTGACCAGGACCTATTAGCAAATAAATGACTACAGGCTCAAAACCACAAATTCAAAAGTTGAGGATCTGACCATGTGTCTCCCTAGATATCCCTACTAATGAATAAATGGAAACATTACCCTGCAAATTTGGAATTTGTCAAAACTCATAGAGTAAATCAGAGACAAACCGAGGAAAAAAAGATCACAACCAATAGATTTCAATTTCCTTTGTTCACAAAGTCAAGAGGGCTGGAATATAAAGAACTTGAATTGACATTACCCAGAATTCATTTAGTGCAGCTTCTCTAAACCACATCTTTCAAAACCATAGTCTCTCAAGGGAAGATAAGAGTAATTTTAGAGAGGGAGTTCTGTTAACATCTAACTTCGGAAAACATTGCATACTGTATCAATCACTTTAGCACATTATAGTTCAGAAAAATCCTGGAGTAAAGAAACCTATTACATTTTATTTAACCAAGGGTTTTTGTTTTGTTTTGTTCTGTTTTGTTTTCCCAAATTCCATCCTCTCTCTGACTGGCCGCGAATCCAGTTACCTTTCCTGGGGTACTATATCCTGTGGAACACAGTTTGGCAAATGCTGGTTTCGTGAAAAGTTATAGGATTGAACAACAAACAGAGTGTCAGACTAAATTTAATGAACATTGTGTATGACGTTAGCAAGCAATTTAGCTACCCAGGACATCCGTTTTTCTAAAAATACGAGTCATAATATATCCCATAACTGGGTTACGCAAAATTAATTGCTTTATGACATTCTCCATTGCAATGGCAAATACTAAACTTTATCCCTTAAACCAAAATCAAACATTTGGTGAATGTGCAATATTTCCAGACCTTGCTGGAGCTCCGAGCAATAGTCCTTACATGGAAGAACTCACATTTAGTTGAGAATACACACACTTGAAAAAAATAACTACAGGAAGCTATGAAAGGAATGAATGCTGATTCAGCCTTTTTAGGGTCAGGCAGGAAAAGCTCTACTGAGGAGTGGACCTGAGGGATGAATATGAGTTTGCTCGAGGGGCTGTGGGTGAAGGACATCCCAAACAGAGGGAAGAGTTTAAGAATATGAATCTTTAATCAGTCTAGGTGTAAATATATCCCTCTGTAAATACATTTTACACTAGATTCTTTAATGGGTGTTCTAATTTCCAACTGATGAATGCTGACACTAAATAATCACAGTACTTTTAAAAAAGCAACCTCAAGTTAGTGCATAGCTTTGTAAGAACTGATACCTACATGGCATTGAACCAGTAAAGCACATGCCTACTTCTACTGACCAATTTATTATCATAGCCCATTTTTTTATTTCAATATTACAGACACAGAACACACAGAAACATCAACCATCAACCTCTAAACTTTAACATTCTAAGCAAAATTTCAAGACGTGGCGTCAAAAACTACTGAGCGAGAAAACCAATAACCAACATACTTGACTTAAGGAAAAAACAGGACATTCATAACCTGCCCACTGAATATTGGTCGTTACTGTCAATAAGTTTAAGACAGAGATATATAGTCGAGAGCGCTAAAAAGTAAAGTTGTACAATATCCCTATGCATCTTCCTTAAGACTAATATAATCTCAACTCAAAAGTGAAACCACGACTTAAAACTATACACGATTTTCAAACATAGCCTAAGTCTCTTTGTTTCCTCCCTCCCCCGCCATGGAGAGGCACTGATACACAGAGTAGGTAGAAAAAATAAAGTCAAAGGTCAAAAATAAAAAAAAACAATCATTTTTTCACAGAGCACTTCACCTCTTTTAGGAAGCATTCAATTTATTTGCCTTTTTTCACTATACTTACAATAGAACACACGCGGGTAGCACAACACATTTTCAAAAACAATTTCAGTTTCAAGATATAGCCGGTTATATGGAGGGAAAACAGCATGGACGCCTGAGCCACACAGCTCTGGGCTCTGAGCCGCACTCTACTGTTCACCACACGTGTGCCCTAGTGTTAGTTTTTATAACCTTCAATGGGCTACAAAGAAAAGAAAAAAAAAAAAGGGGGGGGGGAATAATATTTACATCAGAGAAGTACTATAAGAATTCAATGAGATAATCTGTGTAAAAGTGCCCTCCCCTTCCTTAAGCTTTAAAATAAGCCACTTCGACGCCCCATTTTTTTATTTCCAGTTTGTTTCTATGGAGAACAAAGATGAAGAATAATAGAAACAAAGAGAATGACAAAAGATACTGAAAAAGACCGAATCAGTCTAGGGAAGGGATCATATATTTTTATCTCTCAGCCCTGAGGGAACGTTAGAATTATCATGAGAGCTTTAAAAAAAATGGCTTCCAGGTCCCAGGCCTTGCAGCAGTCAAGTCCCCTGGTAATACTGGTGCAGCCAATTCTGAAGATCTGTTTTAGGAAATGTGTTCTAAGCACAGAACAGTACTGATGCAGAGTTGGTGCTCGATAAAAAATTTATTAGATGAATATATTGCATATGATTGATGGAACCACTGGGATATCATTTGAAATCATTAAAAAAATTAAAACGACACTAATAATGTTCTAGGCGCAGGCACTGAAAAACAAAATACTTTGCCTTCGGAGTCTAATAGGGGAGAGTGACACATAAACAAATAAATTAAAATGAAATTGTGATAAACGCAATAACTGAAACAATAAAAAGGAGTGGGATGAATGTGCTGCTCTCAAGTAGCTAATTTCAACAAAAAATCAGTAGATGATGTTACTTCAATGTCAACAACAACAAAAAACGTGCAAAATTATACACAGAAAGAGACCAAAATGAAAGAGGGGACTCCCGTCAATTTGTTTTACATTTATAATGTCATGCTTTAAATACTGCTTGATCTGTACTATATTTTGTTTGTTAATGGCCTGAGGAATGGTACAAATAACCTCTGAAACGTGGAGAATCCTCAACCCATATTTCTATGCTAATCTTCATAGAAGATAGTATTATTTCAAGCAATTCCTAATACAGCCACATTTCAGTATAACAAATGAATTTGGACAGCCCTTTGGCTTTTACTATAATAGGATTTGATCCATGCAAAATAATTGTTCGGATAAGCATAATTTGGATACCTCTAGAATTGCATTTCAAACTTTTAAAATGCTGAGACAACCTAACACACATCACAGAGAATGATGACTAGAAAAGCTGCTGTCACTATCCCTGTAACAATCATCAACACAGACTTCTTTAAGCTGTTAATGGCTTGGTTTTGCCCAGCCATTAAATAATGATAACAACAATAAATCCCTCAAGACTGACGGGTCAGCTGGGAAGAGGTTCAAATCTTGCTCTTGATCCATTCATCCATTTATGGACACCCAGGCTGCCTCCATATCTTACCTACTGTAAACAACGATGTAATGAACATATAGATGCACACGTCCCTTAGAAATAAGTGTTTTGGGGTTCTTTGTGTAAATACCCAGAATTGGAATTACAGGTTCCTTCTTTGTCTTGTTACAGACTTGGTTTTAAAGTCTATTGTGCTACCTCAGCTCTTTTGTTTCCATTTTCATGAAATACCTTTTCCCATCACTTCACTTGCAGTCTGTGCGTGCCTTTTGATCCGAAGTGAGTCTCTTGTAGGCAGCATTGCAAGGGTCTTATTTTCTTATCCATTCAGCCACCCTATGTGTTTTGACTGGAACATTTAATCCACTTACATTTAAAGTAACCGTTGAAAAATATGTAGTTATTGCCCTTTTACTATTCAGATTTTTTATCTTTCTTCCCCCCTTCTTTTTAAAGAAGTCCTTCTAACAGTTCTTGTAATATTGGGTGGGTGGTAGTGAACTCCTTTCGTTTTTTCTCGTCTAGGACGGAACTGGAATCTTTGAGTATCTCAAGTATTCACAGTGTAATATAAATGTCAAAATGTTCACACGGGAACCAATGAAGCATCTCTTGACAAAGAAAAATGGGCCTGAACCAGGGGGCTATGCCTTCTGAAATGTTTAAAATGGCAGACAGGCTCAATTACGTTTGGAGGTTTTATTTTTCTAAAGGCAGACAAACTACATTTTTACTAATACTGAAAGATAATTTACTTGTTTAAGAAAAAATATTCAGGATATGTTATTCTAGTTCCAGAGCTTCCCATACCGTTCCTAACAGAGAATACTAAAGACTAATAAAATTGGGCACAATTTCTTTTCTATCAGTCCCCAAGGAGTAATATCAGAGCTATACTGTCATTGCTAATGTAAAGTAAAATCGCTAATCCACTGGGACTCAAAGTGAAAAGCGGGAAGGTACTGTGTTATTTTTGTCCCTTTTTTCCATACATATTTTCATTTTGTGGAAGACTTCGTTCTATTTAATTAAACATATACACCGATCAAAAGAAAAATGTATGCAGATATTTACATAATATAATGCCTGTTCTGTACATGGCGTGCCGACATACAGAATTCCATTTTCAGCTGACTTCACAATAAGGCCAGCTCTTTCACAGTTAATCGTGATATAAAAATGTACTGCTTTTTTCCCCTGGTTTTGGTGAGGATCCCTACAAAATTACACAGTGGCCTCAGGACATTTCCATTTGCATGATAGAGGGTCTAAGTCAGGATTCTAACTCTGAGTTCAATGGCATGTAAAGGGATGCTAAATAGTTCCACTCCAGACCAACTACTTTAAGAGTGCATCAAGGAAAATAAAGATATCCTCTAAGACTACTTTTAAAGATAAATTTTACATCTGTCTGTACACACAGTTTGCTAGATTTATATACTAGTATTGTAAGATTTCATGCACATGTTTATGTTAAATAAATACGCTTATCCAACAGGTTTTTTTTTAAAGTAACATTCCATAGCAACTGATTAATAAATAGTTATGCTAAAATAACAAACAATTGCTTGAACATATTTTAAGCCCAGATTGAAGAATGTGACTACTTTAGAGAAAGGTTATGCTTGTATTAATAGTCAGGTCCTGAGGTTTGGGAAAGAAATGTGATAAAAAGCAATAGAGACAGCAGCAAATGGGAATACAGAAGTTTTGAATTCAAAATATGTGGCACAATAAGCATGCTAAAGAAAGCCAATCGTTAAACTCAGTACCATTCCAAAGCGTAGCTATTCTCTGCCTATAGATTTATCAGCACTGTAGTAGCCCAGACAGTTCTCAGCTTGTGCTAGCTGATTAAATGGAAGGCATACTCTGACTGTACATAGTTAGGTGTATTAACGGGATCCAATGACTGTCACCATCACTGAGCACGCCTGCTCCACACACAGTCTCTGTGGATGGAGTCACCCAGAGGCCTTGTCTACAGCCTGAATCCATCCTACCAAGCTGTACGTAACTGGATTAAGGGTAGACATCTTCCCCAATTGCCACCAATCCATAGGCTGGTTTAAAGCCAAGATCATATTCTTATTCTCAGAAAGCTGAAATTGAAATGAGGTAGTTAGCTGAGAAAAAAAAAAAGCAGCCAAAGCAACTGGTCATGATGTAGAGAAAGACTAGAAATGTGATGGTGTGTAAGTTAAAATTTTTAGAAGAACCCAAATTGTGAGAAAATAAAACGACAAGAAGGGAAGGGCAAGTATGAAAGTTAGTGATGCATCCACTGGAAGATGAAGATTTGCGGGCCAGCCATCATTCAGACTCTTGTCTCCTTCTGCTCAGCTCTGCATTTCCTACCACTCCTGTGTCCCCTGCATTTTAAAAATAACTCCCCAGTACCTCATCTGCATGTCGTAATACCTACAATTATCAGAATGAGCCTGTATTCTTTGCAAAGAAAAGATCCAACTAAAAAAATGAGCAAAAGTTTTGCTAATGGATTTGGCTAAACTGAGTTAAATCTCCAAGTAAGCTGTCATCTCCAAAACTCATTCATATCCATTTGAACAAATTACCAGAAGAATGAAGATGGAAGTAATGGCCTCACAACAGCCATTCTTAGCAAATTTATAATTAGTAACTCCTTCACTTCCCATCTGTCTTTCCCCATTCAGTCCCTCCCACCCCCATGTACATCCCCTCCTTCCCATTCATACTCATTTACAATGGCTTCATTTACTATTGACATATTACGGTGATGGTTGGGTGTTTGAGGAATGGAAAGCAGTCATCTTGTACAAAATGTAGTATTTGTTACTATAGGTATTCAGAAGATCAGAAGACGTTAAGAACATAAACATTTTTCAGGGGGATGCATCAAGGATATAAAAGCTCAAAGTCCATCTTCCTCATTATCAAGCAACATAGAGCATTCATAACAACGCCTAGAATTCAGCCATAAGGTTTCGTATCTCCTATTTCGGTCCTTCGCCTCCTCCACTCCATCTGCGTCCACCACCAGGGCTCCAAAATCTCCCAATCAAGTAAAACTAATTCATTCCACCCCTGCTTTGACCTTTTTCCCATGTGTTAAACTATACACTTAAACTAAAAGGCAAATAAAATTCACTTAATCTGCATGCTCTAAATCCTTTCAGACTAGGTATGTCTTTCCTTCAAGGAAATGTTACACAGCTTCCTCTTACACCTCTTCATTAAATCTTCATATTCTTGTTCAAAATTTTATTATAAAATATTCAGACATACAAATAAGCATACATACTGAGGAGCCATGTAGTGCTACCCAGCTGAAGAAATCAAACATTACAGAGTGAAAACCCTGAGTGTAGTCCTGCCTAGTTCTATTCCTTTTCCTTCTCCCCTCCCACCCTCAGAAGTAACTATTACACCGACTTTAATGTTTATCATTCAAAACTATGTCTTTATATTTTATACGTGTATGGATTTCTCAAGAATACACACAGAGATCCATACACAGGTACAGTTTCTCATATTTTTAAACTTTAAATAAATGTCATCATACCATATTCGTCACCAAACATTACGTTTGGGAGATTGGATCATGCTGATATGTGGCTCCCCTCAACTATTTTTTACTGTTGGATAGTATGGGTAGCTTTTTTCGTTACAACATATCACAAAGTATTTATCAGCCCTGCAGATGAACAGATGTTTCCAGCTTTTCGCTGTATCTACGAATGTAGGTTGTACTTCGGTAAGTTATCTTTTCTCTCTGTCTGCTTTTAATGTCTTCTCTTTGACTTGGGTGTTCTACAGCTTTATTTTGCTGCATTAAGAGATGGGATTCTTTTATCTTTCCTGCTTGAGATTCACCATGCTTCTGGGATCCAAGGGATCTGTGTCATTTTTAAATTCTGAAAATTTCTCAATTTCTATTTTTTTCGAGATTGTCTCTTTCCTATTCTTTGTATTATCTTCTTTTGGAACTTCTTTTAGAAGTATTCTAGAGCTTCTAATCCATCTATTCCAATCACCTATTGCTATGTAAAAAAACCCAAAACGAACAAACACTCGAAAACTTAGAAGCAACAACTATTCTGTGGGTCCAGAATTCTGACATGGCAGACAAGATGAACTGTGCTTGTTCAATGATATCTGGGACCTCAGCTGGGAATAATACAGTAAGTGGGAGTGACCCAAAGAGCTGGGGCTCGACTCTCCATGTGGTTTTCGATTCCTCAAAACATCATAGGCTCAGGTTACTTGAATTTCTTTCATGTGAGATCAGGGCTCCAAGAACAATTATTCCAGGAAATAAGGTATAGCCATTTACGACTAAGCCTAAGAAGGTACATAATATGATTTATGCCCTTCTCTTGGTTCAAGGAGTTACAATTCTGCCCAGGTTCAAGGGCACAGACTACATTTCAAGATGGGACGAGTATCAAAAGAAAATATGTGGTCCTTTCAACAATAGCCACAGCATCCTACATATTTTAACTTCTCTTTCATATTTCCTAAAACTTTTGTCTTTATACATTCATTGCATTTTAAGTAATTACTTCAGATCTGTCCAGTAGTTTGCTAATTCTCTTGAATGTGCCTAACCTGATGTTTAAACCCTGAACAAAATTCTTCATGTAAAGATGAAAATTTTCATTCCTAGAAATCTATTTGGTTCTTTTTCAAGAATGCCCAGCCTTTTCTTTTTGACAGTCTCTTACTCTTTTATCATGTTTTGGATAAAATTTTATTATTTAAAGGCTTGAAACATAATCATTTTGTATTCTGCAAGTAGGAATTCCATTTCTAAAGTTAATGGAAACTAATTTACCTGCTCATGTTTTTCTGCTTAACTCCAGCTCCTGATTACCTATTGCTCGGGGTTGTAGATTCATGTTTTAGGAAATTTTATCCACGTGCAGTACTGAGGCTTACATTGATGGCATATTCCTCTATGCCAGCGGTTCTCAACCTGTGGGTCGTGACCCCTTTGGGGGTCGAATGACCCTTTCACAGGGGTCGCCTAAGACCATCGGAAAACAAAAAGATATTTACATTACGATTCATAACAGTAGCAAAATTACAGTTATAGAGTAGCAACGAAAATAATTTTATGGTTGGGGGTCACCACAACATGAGGAACTGCATTAAGGGGTCGCAGCATAGGAAGGTTGAGAACCGCTGCTCTAGAGAATTGGCTGCTGTGCCAGGACAAATTTTTTTGCCATCTCTCTTTGCTGATGAGTGAAATTTTTCTATTCTACCCGTTTACTGAAGGTGTAAATTCTATGCCTTACACGGTGGTGGTGTCCATTCTAAATCCCCTCTTGCACAGGCACAGGGTCCTGTCGCCAGTAGTGATGCAGCTGTTAAAACTCAAACCTCTAGGTTACTGAGGCTGACAAATGCCCCCAAGGCAGCTACAATATCAGTATCAGCTTACTGCTCTGGTTTTTAGTTTTCTCTTTATTTTCATCCCCAGGAGATCTCTTATTTTCTAACAAGGTCAGCAATACATTTAAAAGGAACTTTATTACATTATACCTAGCATTTCTAACTCTTTTGTCCTGGGAAATTTTCCAGACATTTTAGCTCTTAACCTTGCCAGAAATCAAAGTCCCTTCACTCTATTTTTATGCGGTCATTTCTAATATTCGTTCTTCCCCATTTTCTTTGACCTAGAACCCACAAGTTTGTCACATATTATGAAAAATCATTTTACTTCATCACAGCAAATTACTTTAAAAATTGACGTAGTTTGGTATTTTTTAAATTACCAGTCCTTAAAACTGAAAAATCAAATATGAATGTGGTAATTTTGTATTAAAATTCTTTGTCTTTAAAAGCATATCAAGTTTACGTATAGTAATAGTTAAACAGTAAATTCTGCATCATTTACAGTTACAAAAATGCATTAAAACTGAAAGAATAAAGTTTTATGGCATTTTAAATACATTCTAAGTTGACTAATTTAAATGCAATAAATCAGCATGAAGGATGAACACTTTACCTGTCATTCGTAAAACACTATTTCATATTCACTTACAGTTCTGCCATAGGGCAGAAGAATATAACATCTAGAGACATCTTTTCTGAGCTATGACCGGTCCTTTGTGTGTGCTAAGCAGCCTCCAAGAGTTAAATTTTGTTAAAGTGGAGGTGTCTCAACTAATTGGATAAACAAAACATGTTATATTGGCAGAACAATACATCTTTAAAATAGCAAGTGTGACTTTGAAACTTTCTAAATGATTTAGGACTGCTAAACATATATAAATGAACCTGGATTCACACTGCAATCGCCTGCTCAATCAGCTATGTTTTATTAAAAAACGGGGAAATTTTCTATATTCTAGGTATTTTATTTTATATCTTATATTTTGGATATTTAGAGGTATAGGTAAAATATTCATCAGCTTTTCATATTTTGATGTTAATATATAGTACCTGATTTTTTTTCATAGGAGTATGTCACAACAGTGAAAAGCATTTTAATAAGCTAGCAAAATTACTTTTCTTGGTTCCAGAATACCTCAAATCTCATGTGAGTGCCCCCAAAATTGGGTAAGAGACCATAAAAGCTATACTAAGCGTAGGGCTTTTAAATGAGGACTTTACTGAAAATGATTTTTACAAATTCTAACTCTAAATAATACTAAACAAATGATCAGTGAAAGAATAATAATCACAATGCCTTTTATTTGATTCCAAAGCTACAGATATTAGTTATAATGGCTCAGATGAGCAAATTACAAACCATTCATTCTTCTACCGGCAGCCTCTTGACAGTTTAATATATATGTTAGAAACTGAGCCCTAAGATATGAAGCAATGCTGCATATGAAATTAGCACACTGTGAGTTAAATGAACAAGTCACAGGTAGACTAAGCTGCAAACTTGATACTGATCAATTATGCCCCAAGCAGAGCAATCAAGGAGTGCTCTCTGTGAAAGCAAGCCCGGTGACCTGAAAGAATGAGAAACAACACTCACAGTGATTGTACTCCTTCTAATCTGTCTGGTAACACTAACAAAAGGTGTCAGCTGGAATGAGCCATGTAATATAAACACCCAGGGAAGGAGAAGCGAAGCCCCACAAAGAAGCCAGGAGTAACTGAGGAGAGATGCTGTTCAACAGTCCCAGTGCTCAGAAAGTCAAGGTGGGAAGGGTGGTCTTTCAAAGGGGCCCTCACACGCCCCTCTTTCCCCCAAACCCCTTCACATAACAACAGGGTCTCTGTAGGATCAGGACACCAACGTGCTGAAAGAAAAGCATTTCATGGGCTGGGGGGCGGGGGGGCGGAATCCATAGATCCCTTTGCTGCATGTGGACCAGCTCCTTTCCTTTAAAAACACACATCGATGCTCGGGAAGACTGCGTTTCAGGACCCAGCGGGTGTAGCTTTTGGGTCATTCTGACTGAGAGTCGCAGGCCCTTTGGGGTGGTACAGGGGTCTGATCCTCAACTCGACTTTACATCTGGTATAGGACTAGCCGGCAATGAACTTATAACGTGTGCACGAGGAAGTTGGCTTATGAAATTGCTCAGGCTATGCGCCCCTTCCATTATGGGTGGTCAGTGGGTGCTTCTAAGTAAACATTATGGTCTGCACATACTGTAAGAATTCTCAGAAATAGGGCAAATGGTTAGTTTGCTTCGTAAGAGTTAGGCTTTACCTCTGTGTCTCAATGTTCTCATCTATAAATTGATAACAACAGGGTCTATCTCCCACAGGTTACAGGCTTCAGTTGTAAGGATTAAATAAATTAATATATGCAACATCCTTAAAACAATATTCGATTTATAGCATGCCATAATTATTAGCTATTCTAACGGCATTATTATCTTTATAATGCTTAATATATTTGTTGTTCTGACTTCTATATCATTTATCCAACTTGCAAATTTTTATATTTTTATGAAGTTCCATCTCCATCATTTTGATATAACTTTCCTTCCCCACAATAAGTGGAAAAGTGTGTTAATGTAGATATTTTTCAGTGAACACTGGAAAACAGGAAATGCATAAGCAGAACTGCCAGAAACAAAAAAATGAAAGTGTATAATATTTTTTCTAAAAAAGGTAACAAAGGAAATTAAGTCCAATTTTCATATGGTAGCAAAATTTGATCAGATTAATCAGTTTCCAATTATGTAGCTTTTATTATACATGATTGAATATAGTACACAGCAAATCACTTTTGAATAACGTTATATACCTGTACAATACTCCTATGTCCTAGACTGTTTTTAAACATTTTATTTTGAAATAATTACACACGTAAGAAACAGCTGCAGATAAAACCGAGATTTCCTGTCTACACTCCACCCACTTCCCCTTAGTAAACCATCATATAATTACCCAAACTAAAAAGTTAATGTTTGTACAATGCCATTAAGTTCACACAGACTATAACTAAGTTCCCCAGTTTTTCCACTCATGTCCTCTTTCTGTTCCAAGGTCTAATCCTTGCTGTCACATTAAATTTAGTTGTCACATCTCAGTCTGCTCTGTATGATAGTTTCTCAGTCTTTGCCTTTCGTGATTTCAAAACTTTTGAAGAGTGACTGGGCAGTTACTTGGTTTCTTTGATGTTCTCCCAGGATTAGACTGCGGCTATGGATTTGGGGGAAGAATATCACAGAGGAGATGTGCCCTTCCCACCTCATCGCATCAGGGGGTGCATGATATCAATATGCATTATTCCTGGTGATGGAAACTTGGCTGACATGAGAGGTGATGTCTATCGGGTTTCTCCAGCACGGGAAAGGTACTTAGTCCACCTTCCCGACACTACAGTTGTTAGAGGTGAGTCCCTGTGTCTCCCTGGGTCCAGCCCACAGCCCAGGGCAGGGGAGTCAAGCTTTGCCTCTTACAGGGAGGAGTATCAAAGAATCGGGGGACTTAGGTTAAAACCACCACGATAATTCATAAATACTTTTGGAGAGATATTTTGGGGCTATACAAATCTCCTATTTCTATAACTCTGGTGTTTTCAAGAGCCATTTCCCCCTATGTCACTTCCTCTGGCCTTTACAAGAACCCTTTACTTTACATGAAAAATAAAACTGAAAGAGATGGACACGACTTATGTAAGGACAGGGTAAAGCAGATTCCCAAGTTGATGCTGAAATCGTAAGCCTGTGTGGCAGTGCTAATTCTGCTGCTCAGCACCAGCACCGGTAGATTTCAGTGTCCCTGCAGCAAATGGGGACAGTCACTCGCACGCCTTCACTGGCTTTCCTGCAGACTACATTCAAATAATACAAAATAAGGAACAGGGCTGGGCTGGGAGGCAGTTAAGCGCTTGATGCTTGCTTGAGCTGTGTATGCACAAAATCGTCATTCCCTTCTGCAATAAGTCAAGACTAGTGTGTACTTAATGTCTACTTGGCTCTCTTTTCCTATAAAATAAACTAGACTACGGACTACTTAATCAGTTCTTCATAGATGTCTGAAGCCCCATGGGGAATATAGTTTAGCCTTAAGCCTAAGATACAATTTTAGATAAGCCTATTTTCTAATTGTTGAATCACATGCCAATCTGTGTTAAAAATTTTAGTAACTACCTTTAGTTAATATCATTTATACCTCCAAGTCCATAACTTTTAAATTCTAAAAAGCAAAAAAATCCGCCTACATAGAATATTTTATATATGTTTAGAAGGCATTTTCACATCTATTCCTTACTAAATCCTTTCAACCATATTATGAGAAAAACAGAAAAAATAGACCTTATTTCCATTTTACAGATGACACTTCTAAGAGTTTAAGTAGTTTACCTAAAACCAAACTATCTCCTGACTGGTAGTTAGGACTTGAAACCCGACTGAACTCGATTACGCTGTAAATCTACATTTGGCCTCTATGGATGGGCACTCACTGTTTATTTTTATCTGAACTTGACCAAGCATACCTGGATGTATCAGATCATTGCTTTTAGACAGAATGCATTCTTGGATACTATAGCAGAGCTATTGATACTTTTCAAAAATCACATTTTTCTTCGAATCATGAAACATACACTCATCAGGAGAAAACATGAGAAACACAGAAAAATAAAAAAGTAGAAAGGGAAAATCAATACTCGGGGATATGTTTATTATTTGTTAAATTATCTCCCAGTAATGTTTTACATACGTACGATCATATTTTTGTCTAGAATCTCATATTCCCTTGAAACAAACATACTTCTTTTTGCCAATAAAAGCTCTTTGTGGACATAATTTTAACATGTCACTAATATAAACAGCAAACGGCTACCTGACGCATACATGCCAGTCAGTGTTCTAAATGCCTTCCATGTATGAACTTAGTCTTCACCTCCGTCCTACGAGGTGGGTCCTGTTATCTCCATTGTACAGACTGGGAATATATGATAGCACACTGCCTGAAAATGCCATAATGCATTTAGCCTTCTCACTGTTTCTTGATGTTTAGGTCGTTTACAATTTATAAAACTGCAATGAACATGGCTAATGTTAAGTTCTGATTCTGCATGTATTATTAACATAAATGAATGCTGGTTTGGCTCCAACTGTGGATTAAGGAAGCTGAGAAGTGAAACACAGTCTTTGTTAGATAATGTCAAATACGTGGTACAAACTAAAAGGTAATAAAACACAAGGCTGCCTTTAAGTTTTCAAATGCCTTGGACTGCCTAGACCAGTGGCTGTAAGGGTCAAGGCCAAGAGCCCAGGAAATCACATTTTGCCTGAAGAACGGCCATGACAGGCGATGTCACCTTCCCTCCTGGTCGTAACATTTGATGGCACAGTTTAGGTAAAGGAAATTGTGACACAGGAGGCACAAAATTGCTCATTCATGGTCAGTCAGTAAATATCTGACTGGATCAGAAAAGTCACCTACGTTAACCATTCTGGTCTGGCTGATCACATTGCCTTTCAAGTTTTGAAAATTAAATATTCTAATGTCCTTCAGAAATGTTCCTCTAAACTAGAGCGGGCAAACTTAAACCTATTCACTAGCCATACTGAATGGAAGCTAAGGCCCAGTGAGTGAGGAAACTTGCCTTACTACTGCCAGCTTGGACCTGTTTATAGAAATAAGCAGCTCTCCTATTTTGTCATAAATACAAGCTTTCTTCCACTACAGATACAGAGAACATTTCTTTTTAAATTAAACACCATTTCCCCTTCCAAGCAACTCTCTATCATTCAAAAAAGGTATCAGGGCTGAAATGCCCTTTACCTGCTCTATTTACATGAGAAACACGACAGAGAGAGACTTTCTGCTCCCCATCATCTAATTTCTCCAAGCTACAGCCATTGATTCTTTGTAAGTTTATTTATTCAAAACAACAGCACAAACAATTCTTTTTTCTTGGGTCAGCAGCTTACTGAATTAACATCAATCATCAAAGGAGACCGGGCTGAAAGGAAGATGGAAGCCCATTTTCTCAAAGATTGATTTTTTTTTTAAGCCAAAACACACAGGCATAAAAGCAGGAGGCTATTTACTATTGAAAAGGTCCAAGTTAAAAGTCACAGCCAAAAACTGGGCACTCAAAAGACTGACCAGGTTCCTTGAAATCTTAAAGAAGTTTTATTTAATCACTTAAATTTCATTTTTGATGGCCTGTGAGTTTGATTACATCCCCATATAAAGCCCACCTGAACAGCTAAAAGCAAGGGGGGGGGGGTTGGGGGGGAAAGTCCCAAGGGGAGAAGTAAAAGCAATGCTGTAGTTTATTAGAATGATTCTGTAATGGTTTTCTCTACTCAACTTACTTTGATCTATTTAAAGTGGGAAAAGTTCATCAAAGACCACTGTGATTAGAGGCTTAAATGTATTTAAATCACTACCTTTGCACATTTTAAAGGTGATTAGGTCCTAGGTCCTAGCAAAATTATTCTTTGAAAACCCTGATTTACTTCTTGCTAGGAATTCAGCTCAATTGTTTTTTCTTGCAAGGTGCGGGTAGAGAGTTCTTGCCTGAAAATGAAGTCAGGGGGGTCAGCATTCCTGAGACTGGTCTAAGAACTGCCAAAAAGTAATTGGTTTATAGCCATTTTACATCCTATAGTTTCAGGGGAATGGGTTTCCTTCCCACCGCTTTTCTCAGGATTTATGTAATGCATTATACTAAGCATGTATAAACTGATGGCCTCCTATTTCAGTAGAATGTGCTATATTCTTTATATTTTTACATGCTTGCCATACTGTTACATTAATTTTAGGAGAAAATGTGGGATTTTTGCAGTCTAGGATACAAGTAAATGAAGAAAAACGGGGGGGGGGGAAAGTCCCATATGCCTGAGTTGGTTGGCTGAGATAACCCTGTGTGACCACTATTTTCTGTCAAATGCAGACAAAATTTATTTCAGTTAAGAATTTGATATCAAAGCAATCAATCACCTCTCTTGTCTGAGAACGAAGCAGGAAAGGCTATTTGTTCTCCAGATACAAAACAAAGATTTTTAGCCTCTAATTCACAAGAATTATGCTGGGTAATGAAGGTGGTTCCTTGGAAGGGAGAAAATAAATTAACTCATTAAAGAAAATCAATAAAAAGTATGAAGGACTTTCACATAATTAAAAAAAAAACACTTTTTAATAACGAAGTGTTATAATTTGTTAACCATTCTAAATTTTCATTTCTATTTACTCCCATACTTACAGCACCAACAAACTAGCAAACTAATGTTCTACTGCATGTATTACCATCTATGGTGGGTTCTGAGGACTCATTTAGCGCCCGCATTCTATAGGATGTTGTACAATGAGAAAATGCAAAATCTGGGAGAAGTAAAGGCCTGCCACAAATAACGACCAGCAATGTCAACTGGCTATAATGCATTATAGCTAGTATAATGTATAGTTAGTATAATGTATAGTTAGTATAACTATAACGCATTATACTTAGTATAATGTCTATCTCACCCTGTGAGGAGGAGGCTGAATTCAAGTGAAGCGACAAACCCTCCCCAGGTCAGCTTTTGAGCATCGTGATGGGGCACCTACAATCACATCACCCGAACATCTGGCCCAGAGCTGGGTTCTGAGTGGCTCTGTGGTGAAGCAAGCCCAACGAGAAGAAATCTCAGAGGCCTCAGAGCGTTACCAGCATGGGGGCAAGCAGAAGTGATCACCACCAGTGCTAAGAGGGAGAGCTTAAAGACAGAATTAGTGGAAAGTAAGTGAAAAAGCATGATTTAGAGCAAGGCTACAAAAGGTGGGGGGAAAAAAGGCTTTGTAAAATT
>NW_017731581.1:1955897-1956948 GCF_001890085.2 Hipposideros armiger
TTTGGGAGCAAATTGCATTAAATCACGTCCCTGTGAGCAAACACAGTGTAATAAGCTGCGAAGAGCATAATTCCATACTTATTATACATTGTGTTTTGCAAGCAAAGTGGGAAATTGAGAATTACTGAACCTTGTGTAAGTTCTTATCCAAATGAGTGTTTCAATCAGTTAACTAAGATTTCTCCACATCCTAGAACTGGAGTTAGCAGGTGGAAAAAAGCCATCAATCTATGGTGCTGCCAAGTGGCCCAGCAAATCTGTTATACCTGGGATGAAGTCTAACCAACAAAGGCTATTTGTATTTATAACACACAACAATATTTTTCAGGTAAGATCTGTTGGGTATCTGTGTGTGTTCTGTGCCCTTGATCAGCTCCGGCTCCCGGTGACCCTATGAATGAGTGACATCCACAATGTCCTGCCCTCAACTGCCCCACTCAGCTCCTGTAGACTCATGCCTAGGGTTCTTCTATGGAGTCAGTCCATGTCATCATCATCTTCCTCTTTTCCGGCTGCCTTGTATTTTCCCCAGTATTATTGTCTTTACCAAAGAACCCTACCTTTTTGTAATGTGCTCAAAGTAGGACAGCTTCAGCTTTGTCATTTTTGTCTCTGTCTATCTATATATTATCTATTCATCCATCCATTAATCTATCATCTATCTATCAAACAGTTTTACTGAGATACAATCTCCATACCATAAAGTTCACCCCCCCTTTTTTTTTTATTCTTAACTTCAATAAATACAGGCAAACAGAACCTTACTAAAAACAGTCAATAAAAGTAGAGTGGTACATTTTAAGCCCAGTATACTGTTGAACACATTATAGGACATTAAATAAACATTCTATGTCACTAAGTAATGTAGGCTCTCTAAAATATATCTAATGATAAAATATACACAATATTTTAGTTAAAAACAGAAAGAGAAAAAAAAAACAAAGTATACTATTCTGATGCTATTTAGCGGAGAAGGAAAAATTTCAAAGTGGCTTTAGAATGGGGAAATAAAAGAAGCTTTCACTTATCTAGTAACCCTCAAGGTGCTAAG
>NW_017731581.1:1961198-1964138 GCF_001890085.2 Hipposideros armiger
TGTGGAGCAAATAAATGGCATTAAAGGGCTAAACTCATTCACAAAGATTAACTGTATTCATCAACTGAGGAAATTCTTTGAATCAAGCCTAGGCCGCTAATCGGCTCTTCATGAAAATGCAGAAACATTCGCTTAATATGGCAGCAATAAAGGGAGGCAACCGGGTTAACGCAGAGAAATATTTGAAGGCAAACATTCTAGACAAGGCACATAAACGTAATATAGCCGAATCATGAGGTTAAATACACAAGCCCCACTTAGTAAGCTGTCAGTGGCATGTAACTAGATTGTAAAAATTCACACCTTAAAATAATGTAATTATCATAGTAGGAGAACTCAAAATGAACTAAGTATATGAATGTGTGAGGAAGTCAGTGACCCCGGCCCCTCTTAAGATGCGCCGTAATGACTGGGCATTTTGTCTTATTAATCGGCTGGTCTTATATTAAAAGCCCACAATCGGCAGGGAATGTGTGTGCATTCGTCTTCTGGATTTTATATAATACACTCTCATTTCCAGCTCTGATGTCTAGGGTTTCACACAATTGCTTCTGGGATAGCTTTTGACTATAAAAGGTATTCCAGCCACCAATTCTTTAGGATTTTCTTTCCCCATCCCTCATGTGCCTTTAAATCATTTCAGGCAAGCTACAACTCTGCATTTTTTCCTTGGCAGATCTAAGCCTGGTGGAGCTTGTGAGTGACACCTATTCCTTGCCTGACTTGGACTTCACTGCAGAAAGTAAGTGTGGGTCTCAGGGCCGGGGTCCCATGCTGCCCTAGCATCTGTTTCTCCTTATACGGGGCTGTTCGACACTACCCACATGGCCATGAGTATGTTAACAACAGGAATAATGAAATTTCTGTGTCAATTATAACATTCCCTTAGCATTGTAAGATGGCACACCGCAAATGTAAAAGAACAAGGAAACTGAGCATTAACAACAACATATCATGGCAATTATTTAAAATCACACTTAAGAGGATTACCATGGCAACTATAACCAACATATAAAAGGAGGCAATCTATCAAATACAGAAGGGAAGCTAAGGTGCACGGAATGAAGTCACAGGTCTGCAGGCAGGGGACAAATTTCACATGAAGGCTGATGAGGGCACAGCTCAACAAAGCAACACGCGTGCCGTTACGCCAAGTAACAGTCCAAGTCAGGGCACACAAAGAAACAATGAATGGAGCTTCTAAAACAGGAATAAAGGGCGAAAAGAACAAGGTAAAATATATACAAGGGAAAAGGCAGGGGTGACAAAGTTGACAGCTAGCCCTTCTGTTGTTACACAACCAAATTTTACTGTAAATGTCTATCTTTTACAAATATAAGTGTGTAGAAGATTGAAAGTAAAGGAACAGATCCTGCATGTTAAACACGGGCCATTTTCATAAACATGGTTCTTCATTCACTGCAGTGTTTGAATGTTTATTTGGTTCCTAAAATCCAATTTGCCATACAAAATTTTCTGAGATTTGTCACTAAACCATGAATTCTACCTCATCAGAAAAGCAGTGGTAGTTTCCCTTCAACCCCTCACCCCAAATACACACAGGCGCCCCATAGGCACACAGGCGCCCCGAATGCACACAGGTGATCCATATACACACAGGTAACCCGTAGGCACACAGGTGCCCCGTATGTACATGGGTGCTCCGTAGGCACACAGGCGCCCCAGCTCAGCCAGAGAGTTAGCCATTTTTCTCTCCACGCCTCCTGTTAACCTCTGTGCCCACCTCGGCAAGGACTTCCTGGGGACTGTGCTGTGAGGACCCCGTCCTGTACTCAGGCGGCCTCATGACCTACACAGTCCGGCAGGGGTGCCACACAAGACCCACTGCCAGAAACACCCTCTTGTTCCTCCTTCCACGACTGCAGGCTCCGCGACCACCAGAGAGCACTCATTTTTTTTGCTCCTCACTTCTCCCCTGCAGTGAGGGCCTCCGTGAGTAACAGGTGGTCTGTTGTCATGCACTGGTAGTGCCAGTGGGGGGAAAGGTGATGAATGTCCTCTTGCTAAAAGAAAGGGGGTTCACCCAATATGCCTTCCTATTTAGGAAGAGAGACGAGGGTACAAAGAGGGAGAACAATTCCGCTGTGTCTAACAGGAAGGGCCCCGCACATCCCCTCCACCACATCACCTGCCCATGCCTCACCCCAGAACAGCCATCTGACCCAGGCCATGTTCCACCCCCTAGATGTGTCACCTGGAGAGAATGCCCCTCACCACCCAGCGCAGCAAGAAAGAACCCTCTGCCCTAGGCTGCAGTACGCAGAGGAGTGTTGAGGGCCATGTCCCTATTCTCTACAATAAGAAGACTGTGTGACTTTAAGGCCCCTCTATCATACCCCAACACTGCCTAAGAGCTTCTGTCCCCACACCTAGATTTCTGGAGAAAGTGAGGCGCTCCTAGAATCTCAAGCCAACCTCTATAGCCATTCCCAGGATGCATGCTTCTATTTCAGCTACAGTTGAGAAAGCTACACTAAGACACTAGAGATATATCATGGATAAAACTGCTTTGTGGAGGCGTGTAATAAATAGCCAAGTAAGACAAGACTATTTCTATGTGAAAATGCATTCTGAGTTGTAAACAACTAACAAATGAATACATATGTGAACTACAATCTATTCACAAGTATGAAACTCTATTATTATGATGCTACCAGTTACCATTATAGAAAAGCTTCAGGAAACAGGCAATTTGCAAGTGACCATGCACATGACCCAAAGATGCCCACAGAATATTAAACACTGGATGTCTGCTAGATCAAATCCTAGTCACTCTTTAGAGCTGTTTTTCCCCCAAGTTGAGTAGCAGCCTACGAAAGAGAAACAGGCTGTCTCCCGACTGCTCACACTTATGCTCAATCTATACAAGCTGTTTTTATGTGCAACACAGACTAACTCTTAACAAATTAGCAATCCCCT
>NW_017731581.1:1970153-1973051 GCF_001890085.2 Hipposideros armiger
AAAAAAAAAAAATTAATGAAAACACACAGAAGTTTCAGCCCTTTTTTACCTTGTTATTAACATTCAGGCTGTGGGTCCTCAACACATCGCCCAGGGGCAAGAGTGAACCCCAGGACCGGGAAAGGAAAGGCACTTATTAATTTCATAACACTGCAGGCTGGTGGCAGACAGGGGGTTAGCCTCTGCTTTTTACATCTTAGAGGAATGGGTGCTAGTAAAAGAAGATTTACCCCAGAGAGGAAGGCAGGTCAGTCATGCCTTACTTACTTCTGGAAAAATCCACGTAAAGGGAGAGTGCTAAATAAGTAAACTGCTACTTCACCATCTAAATAAAGCAAAGAGGAGTACATCATAGAAAGAGAGTCGGACCTGACTAAATTAGTTCTGGTAACTGAAACTCATTATTTTTGGAAATCTTTTCTGCTAAAGGCAGAAACATTTTTCAACATCGTTTTATTCTGTAAGGGTTTGCTCGAGTTCAAGTCATTCCTGACTAAGTATCACTCATCTCCCAGGGCTTAGCTAGGAGATTTCTTATTTTAGAAGGACTTCCCTGCCCCTCAGAGGCTGTGTTGGACCACTCTACCGTGTTGTCCCATTCTTTGTGACACTTAGCTGCTTTCTTCAGGACTGTGTGTCTCTCCCCCTGGCCCGTGAGTGCCATGTTTTATTCTGGTTGGCTTGTGTAGGGCCCAGGACATGTGCTGGCCTCCCTGCAGCAATAAAAGTGCCCAGAAGGAAAGACCATGATGTGATTGCTTCTGGAAGCCCAGAAAACTCGGATCATTAAAGATGTGCCAAGAAAACCCATATCTCCCGGATCCAAGTTTTTCCATGTAACCCTAGTAACCAATTATCAGCCAACGCTGATTCCAAACCCAACTCAAGGTAGAATCCACACTGATTTTTAAAATAATGGTTCAATCTCACTAGATGAGAAGAAATTAAAAATACACACACTCACAAAATAATGTGCTCTGGAAACTGAAGATCATTTCTGCTTATAACTACAACTTATACTCAAAGTATAATGATCCTCTAGTGAAAATATATTTTNTGGGACGCTCGAAACAAAATACACTGCTCGGGCCTTAGGAAGGTGTGACGCTCCGCACAGGCTCAATAAACATTAGCTGGCGTTTCCCAGCAGCGTCCATCACTGATTTATCTATCCACTTGCGCTCTCAATGCCTCAGCTTCTCTGTCCATAAAGTAAGCAAATATTTACTGGAAAATAAAACAGCAATCCCTGCTCACTGAGGAGTGAGGAGGCTTCGTTTACGTTTCAGAAGCATCTGGGAAAAGGCAGGTGATGGATGGAGTGTTGGATCATCACCACCATCGCCACTGCCGTTGCGGCAAACAGGTTAGAAAGGCAGCCCGCCCACTCTCCCGGCTCCTGTGTTTCCTGTCATGGGAGAGGGGGTCCTCTTTATAAAACCACACACTTCTCAGTTTCTTAGGGTGCAGAGAGAAAGATGAGAACTGCTAAGGCAATAAAACTCAACAGGCTCCATTCTAATGATTTGCATGAATACAGATTTCTTTAATAATCCATACAAATATTTTGGATGACGAAGACTATACAAATGAAATCATTTCCTAGAAGGAGCCATGACATAATAGAATAATTAAGAGAATAAAAGGTTCAGGTCGGGACTTTGAACCAAGAGTTGGGGGAGAAAAAAAATCTTTGATCAGGACCTTGACTGTATAGCACGGGTTCCTAATCCATCAGTTTGCAAATTACTTCAGACCAGGGATTGTGGCACTTGCTCTTATATCCCTAGTGACTGGCACAGTGTCCGGAATATGTTAGGCACTGAGGAAAGGTGGAATAAATTAATGGATGAATACCCATGCCTCAGTGTTTTATCAAGCAATAATCAAAACCTAACCAGATATGTAAAGCATGGCAGTCATGATGCAGTTCTTTGTAAAATGCTTTCAAGGAAAATTGAAAATGTTTCCATACCCATTAGCATCAGCCTTAAAGGTAGGAAAAGGGGTGGGGGGTGGGGAGACAGCATCTGTATACTCTACAAAATGTCCACCAGCTTAATATATGACATGGCTATCAATCTGCATACCAGTCACCCCAATCCATTCTGGAGAAAAATCATGGCTTCCAACATCATACACTAAAACAAATTTATAAATGTTAATAAAATTTTTAAAAGGTCAGGTCACTACTTCCTGTAACAGATGTCAGGGGGAACCTAATACATCTCATATAAGGTCATTGGCAGGACAGCTATGACATTAAAGGATGGAGAAAATGGGATTCTTTCTCTTTCAAAATTAGTTAACCAGCACATCTGTCTGTTTCCCTCTTGGCTGCCTGGTATGAAGTAAGCACTGGAACAGGGGAAATTTATTGAAACATACCATTAAATCAATATGGCAGAGAACTCTCCTTTACACAGGGCTATGAAAGTCATGCATGTGGGAAATCTGAACCAAATCGGCACGAAAAATCAGAACAAAATGTTTTGTAACAGTCAATGGATTCCTAGAATTTATGAATTTAGTGGATCAGAAAGCAAAACCAGGGTCTTGAAATGTGCCTGGTAATCCTTTCTTCTCAGGCTAAAATTAGAGACAGCCCTCGTATTCAATAGTCGAGCTTGAAAATGACACACAGAAGTGACGGTTTGGGCTGGATTATCAGAAATTGCTTTGGAAGATGGTAATAAAACTGGAATTATTGAGAAGAGTCACACCAGGACTTTATTTAGTAACAAACAGAGATGTTGGTGTTTTTTTTTTTTGTAGATCATCCATGGAGATTCAGAGGACAGAGAGAAAATGTGTTGTCAAATCATTCTGCTGCGGAATAAAATGTGTTCTGAATATCTGAGAAGGAAATGCTGAAAACACAGTATGTGTAGGTCATAC
>NW_017731581.1:1975506-1977506 GCF_001890085.2 Hipposideros armiger
ATAATAACTCTCTCCTCTGAATGCTCTTGCAAGGTTTTCATAACTGGCTTTCTTTCTATGTCCTTTGCTGTCTCATCACTTTGCTCATCCTCTTAAAATGGCATGTCTAAAAGATTAAATGGACCCTAGTTTTCAACTATAGTCAAAGCTTAGAAATCTACTCTATGCAGAATAACACAGGGATTACAAATTTTCTGTTTCAATGTCACTCTAACAACGATCAGTTTTGAGGCAAGTTGCAAAAATCTTTTCATTGCCAGTTTCCTCATCTGTAAAATGTGGTATTAATATTACCTGCTGCACAGAGTTTTCATGAAGGTTAAATGAGCTAAGCCATGTAAGGTTCAACACAGAGAAATGGCACATATTAAATATGCAAAAAATGCTGGCTATTATTGTGATTCCCAGACATAAATTCCTACCCACCAGCCTCTCTTTATGTCAAGTCTAATTTCTATTACCTACTGGAATTAGTCATTTGACTTCCTCAAACTCTTTGCAAACCAAAGACAAAATAATTTAGGGATACTACAGATTAAAAGATCTGTTGTACGAGTATCATTAGTAAGTCAATTACAGCAAATTATTCAGTAAATGTTAGTAGGAGAGTGATGAATAAAATGGCGCTTCAGTAATGGGAACCGAACTTGAAAGAGTAAGAGGGTTTAGAAGGCGTTTCACACTCTCTAAAGCTTATGCTCCTACAATGCGATCTTAGCCCATCTTCTTTGCCTCACCAGCCTCTATCTGGTCAAGCTGGACTGTTACAGTTTTCATTAATAAAAAACTACATTTAGGGCCGGCCGAGTGGCTCAGTTGGTTAAGAGCTCTCTCAAGAGCGTGAGCTCTGAGCAAGAGCGGTTCGATTCCTGGCCCGAGCTGAGCTGCCGCTGAGCTGCCAACAGGTGGCAGGATGGCTCAGCTAAAACAAACAAACAAAAAAACAACTATATTTATGCAATCAATTCCCCACCCCTGTCTTAGACAAGACTCACTGGTCTAGAAAATGTCATATGAAACTTCAGAACCCTGTGTTTCTATTATTAATATCATTTAAATAACACATCATGTCCATTTCAAATATTTTATCCTGCTATCTAAGAACAGTTTTGGAGGTAATACTAACAGAGGACTTCACACCCATGCCTGCCCCTTTCTCATGTGTAAGAGAACTATATAAAGTACCCTGTCACGCCAAACTCCTGCAGGATGCATAGCTCACTGCTTATTTTTAATTGAATGCTCTCTTCGTTGCCAAAACTTAGTGACCGATAATCTACTTTGAAATATAGATTCCCACGGCTGTCAAAATTATTTTATTTCATAAATGGATAGCCCCAAACCATGAGCAGTTAATAAAATATATCCATAGTGCCAGCAAAATGTGTATTCTACTATTTCTGTGCGAGCTTTCCATATTCTTTGTAGCTAAAAACTTCATACTTTTGCCCAGAAGAAGAGGGCAGAGTAGCACCGTAACTCAGGATTTGGAGGTTGTTGCTACAACGCATAGAATTCCTCCTGTGTTGCTCCATGAACAAACACAGTAAGATGTGTATGTGGCTCAAGGTGATTTTGTGTTTCTTTCCCTCCAACAGCGGCTCTTAAAGTGGTGACTCCCAGCATCTCACTTTCCACCTGCAAAGCCGCCCCGCTAGCATGGAGCAACGGAGACACAGAAGAGCAAGCGTGTAAAGGGGGTGGACCTCGTTACGCCTCTCTGGGACCACGCTGAACCCCTCTGCTATTTCAGCTGTCTCAAGTGCCCTCCTCCCCATCCTCAAAGATGCCCTGGCCGGCTCGAGTGGTAGGCTGGCAAGCGAACCAAACTTAAAGTCAGACAAATGTGAGTTCAAATCCCCAATTCACCACCTGGTCCTCTGTTCTATGACCTCGAGCACATCACTTTATCTCTTCCTCTGATTCTGGACGTTTAAAATCAAATGATTTTGATGAGAATTAAGATAAAACATGAAAAGTAGCTGGTAAACAGCAGGGGT
>NW_017731581.1:1979486-1991217 GCF_001890085.2 Hipposideros armiger
GCAACTGTCACTATGTATTTGGCGTGACTTTTGGTTTTCTTTTTTAATCATGCCTCTTAGTTCCTAGAAGAAATGCCATTTTACCTTACTAGATTAAGAACAAAATAATAATAATAATAATAATAATAATAATAAATAATAATGTCACTTTGGATGGATTCCCTGACTGTCTCCTTATCTTCCAGCACATATTAAATTAGATAAGTGATGGTTTTTGGGTTTTTTTTCCCCTAAGTGTCATTTCTTATTTGTAATGCTTTCCTGAATCCATCTCATGTCAAGTCCCCATATCTCATATTCCTCTCCAGCCCATGACTTAATTCCTGAACCTGGACATCAAAAGTAAACAACAGGCAAATATTATATAAAACTTCAAAAGAAATTACTACAAAGCTGTGCTACATCATTTCACAATATTCTAGCTGGTGTTAACTTATGGAGATACAGCATATAGAGAGTCAGGCCAGAGTCAATTAGTTCAAATAACTGTAATTCTTATTTTTGGAGATATTTTCTATTAAAGATGGAAACATTTTTAAACAGGTAGCCGCCTATCTTCTTATTCTGCAAGGGTTCGCTATAGTTCTCACTTACACTTTGTTTAATGTGAAGTTATCATAACGGGTATTTTCATCTGTATTCTGCTGCCATTTCATTTGCACCATTATTCTAATTAATGGGTCATTCATCATGTTACTAGAGCTTTTTCTGTGTTTGAAGGAGCTACTGTTACCATCTTAATATTTTTAGAATTTAAAAATAATTGTCACTACCCAGTTATATACTTTGGAAACTTTACAAGACGAAATTCATTTTCTATTTCCTCCAATCTCCAATGTTGCTAATTGCTTTGCATAGGCAGAAAAGAAAAACAGTATAGTCTGTGTATTATTAGGAAAGCCCCCAAACTGGTATCTTTGCCACTAAAGCTTAAAATCCGGCCCTAGATGATGTAAAGTATAAGCAACCTATCCCTCAGTCCTTCCACAGTACAAATACTTCGGTGGAACAACACATCCTATTACTTTACTATGAATGAGCGACAAGAAAAGGAAAGAAAGGATTGCTAAGCCCAATGCTGAGATAAGAGGACAGGGGTAGATACTCGACCCCACCACCCTTCAGTTTGCTCCATCCATAACCAATAGCTCCAGAATACTAAGGCCTCTGAGGACATCTAAAAAACAGTAATCCACTTAACTATCCATTTTCAGTTTCTATGACAACAACCTCTACAAGTACCACCTATCGAGACCCACTGTGTTTCAAGTACTATTCTAAGTAAGTTAGGTGCCCCGGCTCATCTCCTAACCATCCCAGAAAGCTAGTGGCATTATTCCTATTTCATGGATGAACAAACTGAGACTTATGGAAGTTCAGTGAAATGAACTGGGAATGGAACTGGCTTGGTTTGACTCTGAAACCTGGACCTCAGTAGTATTTCTGCCTTCAGAGCTAAACCACCGCCCTCACAGCTCTCAGAATCCTAATGAATTTAAGGCCCTCCTTGAACTCCCTTCTAAGGCACATTTTTTCATGCAGGACTGATTTTCATAAACCCTTCTTGACACATGCACAGAACCAGTGCTGGAATGACAGAAATCGCCCAGTGAGCTACTTGGTATCTTATTAACGGAAAACTCCATGTATTAGAATCGTTACTGCATGAGTCTCAAAGGGGAAAAAAATGCATGATGTCTATAAGGAAACTCATTTCTGCCCATGACTGCCTATATCTTTCCTGACTAGGTTTCTTGATTGTAATGAGACTTTTATCCGTCCTCCTCACCCTGGCCTAACAGATGTGAATTCCTCCAGCCCCGAGTTCTCTGCTATCCTGGGCACTATCGTACATATACTCTCACACCAGACACAGCCTGGAGAGAGGGCTCACTGTTCTCACATATTTCTATTTTTGTTCACCCCAGACTTCGCTGGAAAGTTCAGCAGCGGGGAGGTTGTTTGGAGACTGACAACAGAAAAAGATTCATAAAGTTGGGCTTCCTCTTTCTTATCTGTCCAAACGGAGGAAAATGGAGCTATGCAGGAAAGAACATTCAGCTATAAAGGGACTGGTATTTGCTGAGCTTTGGAGGGTTTATAAGGAACGAGGGGATGTTTGCAGAGCTGAAGACCCAGAGAAAAACAAGATTAGAGAAGGTGTTTACCCTGTTAACCTGGCAGAGAGAAGTGAAAGTTCCAAAAGGCAAATATGGAAGGTACCAAAAAAAATATATGCACATTTTAAGAAAGGAAAAATCTGAATTAAAATTGTAATACTCAGTATATACCGATAACAAAAGATGAATACAAGTCCCGTTTGACTTCTGCAATGACAAGAGGTGCTCAAAGTGGCTCCCATCAGCCTCCAGACACTTCTGATTACGGCGAACATTGGTAGACTTGTGTGGTGAGCATGTAAACTGTTCCAACACCATAGCAGAAGCAGCAGGACTTGCTGTGCGAGGTTTCCGAGATCTTCCCATATACACATCACACGCAGTATCGTGCGTCTCAAACTTATGAAGAATGCGTGCAATTGTTAGGGTGTTGGAGGCTCTGTTGCATACTCAAGCCTCCATTGTTGTACTTCCACAATGTTCTGGAATTTCAAATACCACTTCCAAACGGTCTTGTGTTCCTCAAAGGACAACTGTACTTCTGCCATTTTCTTTGACTGTCCTGCCTGTCGCATGGTGACACTAGCATTGATTTGATTAATGCCATCTTTTGAGCAAACATCATACTACACATTGCTACTGTAATTCAATTCAACTTCAAAAAGTAATATATAGATAACATCTCTTAAAATGTGTATACATTTTTTTGGCATCCCTGGTATGTAGCTGTTTGTGGATAAATGCAAAATAGTACAAAAATAATAGAGCAGTTGGTATACCCTCTGGAAAATAACTTTAGAGACACAATTTTACAAATAAAGTTTGTACTGTCTTTGGTGCAGTGGGCATTTTCCGCGTGGATGGGCAAACACGTGGATTATTTCATCACGGTAACACACAGGGGGCTCCCTTGACTTTTAGGGAAAAAAGCTTCCAAAAGCTGAGTTATTATATTATGAGAAGTTGTGGATTCCACATAATCTGAAATACAGTATCTACGTACAAATATAAAACATTATGACTAATATTGATAATGTTCTCTTTCCTCTCTGAAGTTTCATTAGAAGACATCATTTGACCCATCAAAATCTATAGGAAATTACTATATTCAACTGCTCCGTTAAGGATGCGAATATATAACTTCAGGTTTCAAACTCTTAAAGCACACAATCTCACTCATTTACTAATGTTGCTCTCTTCCTGAAATTGACCCTAATTAGAAAATTTGGAAATCGTAAGCACCGCCATTGTTATAGTCTTAAATTCTTAAAAAATTTTTGTTCCTGAGATTAGTACTCTCTGTTTTTCTTCTTTTCAACCAGAAAAAAAATCAGCATTAACATTTAAGACCAAACGGGGTCTAGTTTAATAGAGTGCCCAGCATGTGAGCTTTTAGGATACTGCCACAAAAGCACTTAGGCTATTTTGATTTTTATACCTATATGTAAAAATTAATGTTATGCATGCAAGTTTGGAGAATGGAGAAACTGTCCAAATTCTATAAAACAGTGAAAACAGCCAATTGCCCTGAGGCTGTACTGTGCCGCCCTCTCCCCCCACTGTCCCTCCTCTTCTCTGGACACTTTTCACTCTCTCTCTTATTTATCTGGCTTCCCCTGGCCACGCTCTACCCCTCCCCTTTGTCCCAGTCCCTTTGCTAAGTGTCTTAAACCGAGCTGAGATGTTTCATTTTTTGTTTTGTTTTGTTAAACGATTGTAAATAAAGCAATACAATCTCTATATTATGTTAGTCAAATTAAATAGCTTATATTTCTCTAAGAACAGAGAGAGAGAGAGAGAGAGAGAGAGAGAGAAAGAGAGCAAGAAAACTACACTTTACCAGTATATAGCCTTCAAGTGATTTTGGAGTGATCAAAAGAAAAAAAACCTTCTACCATCTCCCACTTATCATCATTAAAAATATACTACACTTCCAGGCTGTTGTGAAAGTATTCACAATTAATATTGTTTTCATATATAGATTTCAAAAAAGATTCCTTATATCCTAAGCACTTATGCTGGTAACTTTTCATCTACACTGAGAATATTAACGGTGGGTGTCATAGGAAAAGTGACAACTGTAAGCCATCAACATCATAGCCCAGTTACCTAGAAAAGGAAGCCAATCAGCTTTTCTGTTGATCTGTAAGGTAATAACGAGGTTTACTCCACCAAACTACCCGCCTACTAAAGTTTCAGAGTTACAAAGTGAGGTCCTTGTGGGAAATTTTGATATCAGACAGGAGCCTTCAGAGTAATATTTAAAAGCATCTTATTCCATGAACAAGCAATCTGTATTATGGTTTCATACTAGAGGGCTAACTTATACTATAAGTGATCACAAAACCTATTTCTGCGAGAGTCAACAATCCTTTTCTTATGCTAATGCAATAATTTTTCAGACTAATGAATCAGGAGGTTTTTCTAAAGATGTTCAATTCAAAACAAATACAGACTCTGTGGTGCTAAGGAACTATAGATAGGTGTTGATTTTTTTTATTTTGCTTTTTGATTTTTATTTTTTGGAAGCTATATCATCCTTTTCCTCTATATTTATTCAAGTTTGAATGAAAAGTGCCTGCTTCAGTTCAGAGTTTGATCTTCTTGGCTCTGAAATCTTCCTTGGCCAGAACCCTAATGAGGCTAAGTTTCTTAGACACACTGTCAACATCGACATTAAATGCTTAAGTGAAGAGAAAGTTGCTTTTTATTGCAGACCTCGGAGGCCCTCTTTGGGGAGAAAAATGGAGAAATATGGTGTATGACTTGTTTCAGTTTTTCTTCTTTCTCACCTGGGAGTACTTAGGACATAGTCAAAGAACCTTTCATGGACATTATAATTAAATCAGGAAAGAAACTCCCTTCCCTCCCCTTTTTTTGTCTTTCTTTGAGGATACATAAGACATGTCCACTCCAGAAGTAAAACTAACCAATCTTGTTGCTGAGAAAGCTGTATGAACAACTTCTATTGTAGTTGAACAACTTCTATTGCTGTATGAACCTCAAAAACAAGAATATGTCTCCCAGCTTTTTTCTCTCTTTGAATTTCTTCCACGATATTATTTTTACAGATGAGAGTCAGTCCCCCAAAACAGTGAATATCCCAACAGGATAGGTTACTGATTATATCTTGTGATCAGAATACTACTCCTGATTTGGGCTTCAACACTGTATGAGAAGTTGGCAGAATTATTAGGATAAAATGTTAATAAAAGACTCACTTCCCTGTTTCAAGGCTTAATTACTGTAGTAAGGGACCCTGAAATGGCCATTCATTAGTTCTAAGTGGGACTAGTTAAGATCTGTCATTTAGATCCTATGTCATACACAGACACAAGCACGGACCGTGTACACTTTTGGCTCTTTCTACAAAAAAACACCAATTTCGGGCCAGCTGAGTGGCTCATTGGTTAAGAGTTGGCTTGGGAGCGTAAGCTCTGAGCAGCAGAGCCACCAGTTCGGATCCCACATGAGGGCCAGTGATGCTGCGCCCTTTACAGCTAAGATGGTGAACAACAGCTCAACCTGGAGCTGGGCTGCTGTGAGTCGTCGGCGACTGCGTAGGCTGCAGTGGGCTGCCATAAGCTACCGTGAGTGGCTGGCAGCTAGCATGAGCTGCCATGAGCTGCCGTGAGCGGCTGTCCAGTGGCCAGCGACCGATCTGCCTCAGCTGGGAAGAGCGCAATGATAATACCAACATGGGCCAGTGAAGCAACGTCCTCCACAACTAGACTGAAGAACAAAAGGACAGCAACTTGTCTGTTCCCCTTCCCCGATTCCCCAATAAAATCTTAAAAAAAAAAGAAAAAAGAAAACACCAATTTGAAGATTAAAAATAAGACTAAGTATCCTTAAAGGGCAGAATTTTCACTCTAGAAAGGAAATAAGCAAACTCAAGTTGCAGCCAGTGGGAGGAGCAACCGAGTTTCAAGCTCCATTTCACCAATTAAATTCTGGCTGCATTTTAACATCAAGACTTTTTTTCTCCCTTCACAGCGCCAGAAATAGATTCCAGAGCCAGTGTTCTCAAGTGAAAACATACAGTATTTAGACAAGCGGTAATTCGCTAGTAATGTTTCCACATAATCGTTTCACACACGATTGCTAATCATGCCATGTGAGGGAAACCTCTAAACTAGGGAACATACACATGGCCATAAAACTAAATTATTAAACTGATAAATAGAGCAAAAATGGCCAAATAAAAGCGTGTGCTCTAGGATGGCTCAGAGTATTAATGGCATCTGTTCTGGATAGTTTGGGCTATTTACAGAAGGGTAGAAATCTGAACCGCAACCAAATCTTAGGAATATAAACGCGCTCTTATTCCTGAAACGCTGAGCTAAAATTATTGCTCCCCAAAGTAGTAATATAATATTCAATAGTTTCCCATGCAGCCACTCATCATCATAACCTCTAAGGACTAAGCTCTTAAAAAATTATTTATTGAGGTCCATGCCAATTGTTCTCCTACCAAACCCCACTTCTCCCTCTTAATGCCCTCGAAGGCCACTCATGGGGAACAACAAAGATGCCAAGTGAATTCTCTCGCTAAGGAGGAAGGTGTGGCCTCCAAACCAACGCCATCATTTCCCCTGTCTTACTCCAAGGGCAAGCCATGGAAGGTGGTGATTGACAGAATTACCTGACAGAGAGTAAAGCCAAGAGAAACGCTCTGAACTGGCACGCCCCTCCCTCCCTCCTTCAGAAACACAAATGAGCGTGGAAGGAGTCAATGCTATAAATAATCTTTAGTGGTAGAAAAGCAGTCGTGTTTCACACATGGCAGGGTCTGGCAGAGTATGTTATGGAGCCAGCCCATGAAACGCTTCGCTATCAAATTAATTCCAGTTGGCTGGGATATGAACCCTGTCACATATATTGAAAACTTGATGAAACATAACTAAATGTAATGATAAAGAGCAATGAAAGTGCTGCTGGGAAAGCAATCATGGAGCTTCAGGCTTGTTTAATGATTTTGTCAATATGTGGAGAAGAGGGATTCCACAGCACCAGGAGAAACCCCAGGGGGATTCGGCAAATGTTAGGAAGAAATTACACAGAGTTTGTGGTGCTGGTACTTAAAAAAAAAAAAAGGTGAGGGGGTATCATTTTAAAATAATAAGCTCAAGAAAACGATAAACACTAAATTTGAAAGCTTACAATGACTTTTCTGTCATGATTGGTATACCAAGGCTTACCCCAGTACAAAAGAAGTCTATTCAAGATTCGCAGCAATCCACCATAGAGAAAAATCATTCATTTCTCTTGCTACTTAAGGTACTAGACGGGGAAGCACAGGTATAGTAAGAGAAATGAAGCAGCAAAAATTAAATCCATTCACTGCTTTCCTTTCGTAAATTGTTTCTGGGATTATTTCCCTAGAACTTCAGTTTTTAAATTACGTCTCAAAGAAAAGATTCAATCGGCGGGCTCACATTCTTTATAGAAAAACATAAAGGCTAAGTGAATAAGTAAATGAATTTTAAAAATTAATGAAGTGGCCGAATTAAACTGCAAACCATTTACTCAAGCTTTGCCAAATAAACATATAGATGCATCCATTCTCCTGACAGAAGGGTAAGTTTGAGCAAGGTGGCACCAGCAAATGGCCTAGGTACGTCAGAATTGCTTTCCTCCCCTTTTTGACCCCTACTATATCATCCTGCTTTAGCATAAGGAACAAGGAATACATCACATATTGGGAGATACCTGTGTTTAAAGCCAATTTATAATAGTGTCATGAAGACTAAGATATCTGAGAACATTATATTCTCTTGTATATAATCCAAATGACAAGGATTCAAGATGTATGCTCGTTACTATTCCTCGATACAAGTAGGAAACAATATTAATGTTCCAGAAATTCAATGTTTGCATGGCATCAAACTTTTGGTGGCAAATTGGATGTGGGCAATGCAAGCGAACTCACTACGACTGCATCAATAATCTGACTCCTTATGGCATCGGCGCTAGTTTTCCTGGAGTTTGCTGTGAGAGGATAGACAGCGCTGATCTGTTAAGGTCCATACCTGCTGTCTTAATGTGTTCCCTCAAGGAATTCAATCATGTTTGTTTTGGAGAGACATCGCATTAACTTAGGGACATTTGAATACCACCAAGGTTCTCAGGCTATGCTAATATATTTAAATGATAGAGGGGCTTCCTGATTGCATTAAAAATGCATCCATCTTCCCCTTTTTCTCTTTGCAGAGGGCATGCTACAGGATTGGCCATAACCAAACGCAAACTTCTCCTGTAGGCTGGGGTTGCTAATTATATTTTGAAGAGCAACTGGTTTCTTTCTCAGGGCTTATTCATCATCCACCAAATCCAATCATATCTGAGATATGTATAGCACACAGAAATGTATTTCATCCAACTCCCAGGTAAAGACATATGTGGACGACTTCCAAAAGTGGGTGTCGTAGAGAGTATAAAAGACTGGGAAGAAACTAAAAGAAAAAAATGAATAGAAAGTTTAGAAATATCAAATAGGAAAAGCTCACTCTTTTCTCTTCAGAGTATGCGATGTAACTAATATTTGGAAGAAAAACGATCTACTCCCTAAGCAGGGCAGTTCACATGAATTGCTAGAAAGATTTCATTCAAAAGGTCAGCAGAGGCTCCCTTCCTGTCTGCAATACAAACTACAAGAAAACTTCCTGCAGAAGCACTGAAGCCTATGACAAAATTCCTCTAACATTTGGTTATTCTTCTAGAGAAGAGAAAATATGGGGAAACGCAATTTTTGACAGCCTTTGTGATGTTCAGTAAGGTAGAATTGTTTGCAAACCTCAAACCTGAGTGGCTTGTTGTAGCACCTTTTCTGACAGGCGACATTAAACAGATGTCTCACATAGGAGGTTCTGCTGGTGTGTGGGGTTGGGGAGGGGAGGAGAGAAGGGGCGTCATGTGCTGTCAGGGGAAATTAACGGTCTACCTCCAGGAGTTTTACAAACACAGGCTATGAAGCAGATTGCAAAAATGAGGCCCAGAATATACACCTAGACTATCACTTCCATCCTAAGTCTATTATCCCAACATTCCTAGAATTCAGAATGTATCAAAGCTATTATTTACTCTCTCCTATAAAATCCAAAATGCAAGGCTCATTTGTAATCAAACATAGGCAGCCTGCCTGCCAACAACAGCACTAAAGAGACCAAAATAATTGACTTTCTCTCGCTGCTTCATCCTTATCTCTATAATGACCTAAATAAGAATCACTTCTCCTTAACCCTCCGTGGGGCGCAACTGATCTCACAAATTCATTGCACACAATTTTCAACTATCTAACAGTTAACTTTAGTATCATGACTCATCACTTCTGTATCTTCCCCCTCTACTGTAACCTATCGCCAGTCATGCTTGCGACTTAGTAAAGACGTGTTTCATAGTGGCATCTTTGTGTGCAATGAATCTGTGAGATCAGTTGCACCTGAGGGAGGGTTAAACAGCTGTACCACAAAACACATTTGGAAATTCATCTTTGTAATTTATCTGGATATCAAAATTAACCTCAAAAAGGAAAACTGGACGCAGATGTATTTTAGGGGCAATGGCCAGACGGTACCCAGGAAAATAAAACCTGAATCATGAACTACGCATGGTCACCCACCAACCAGCTGTCAGCCCTCATTATTGGGCTGACAGTGAGAACTAGCTGATACCACTCTTCATGAAAAGCTCACCTTATTGACTCACTCACCAAACATTTACTGAGGACCTACTATGTGCTGGACATCCTCAAAGGTCCAGGTATGCAAAGCCCATCAAAAAATAGCCCCTAGCAGGGTCAGCCAAGTGGCAAGTTAAGACTTGGCTTGGGACGCCAGCTCTGAGTGGCAGGGCCCCAGTTCAGATCCCATATGGGGGCCAATGATGCTGCCCTCTACAGCTAAGATGGTGAACAACTGCTCGACTTGGAGCTGGGCCGCCGTGAGTCACCGGCGTCGGCGTAGGCTGCAGTGGGGCTGACCGGCAGTGGGCATGTGCTTTCGTGAGCGGCCGTGAGCTGCCGTCCAGTGGCCAGCAACCGATTTGCCTCACCTGGGAAGAGCGCAATGATAATACCAACATGGGCCAGTGAAGCGAGGTCCTCCATAACTAGACTGAAGAACAAAAGGACAGCAACTTGTCTGTTCTCCTTCCCCAATTATGCAATAAAATGTTAAAAATATATATATATTTTATATATTTTTAAATATATATATTAAATATATATTAATATATATTAATTAAATATATATGTGTGTGTATGTGTACAGATAGATAGATAGATAGATAGATAGATAGATAGATCCCCTAACATGTTCTTTAGGAGGGAGAAACACATGAGGACACTTACTTAGAGGATCCTTATGCTAGGTAGACAAGGGCATAGAGGGAAGGAGAGGAAGGAGTGAGAGAGGTGTCAGCGGTGTCCCAGGAAAGATGCTATGGAGGGATGACCAGAAATGCAGCTGGTGGAGGAGAAGGAAAGGGCCTCAAGTGGAGAGCGAAGACACGCAAAGGAAGGAAGGCATGACCGAGCATTAAGGTCTGTGGAACTTGAACCTCCATGTTTAGGAAGGCTACAGACAAAAAAGGACATAGATTATTAGATCAGTTTTAGCACTGAACCTGCTTCCTGGACCTTGGGAGCAAGTTCCAGCATGAAGATAACATTTGGAAAGTAAAGGCTACCAACGGCTGAATGACTGAGCCAATGGGAGAGTGAGCAGAAAAGAGTTCAAGAGAGGCACTGTGGGGAGCTTGTGCTGAGTAGGCGGACAGAAGAGAACCTTACCACACCTGACAAGGAACGGTCCCAACTGGGACAAGGGGCCAGAGATGAGGAGGACAGAGAAGCCAACAAGGAAAGGTTGAAACATGAGAACATAATCAGCCACGTAAAAGGCTGACAAAACTGGGCCAGACAGGGCTGGAAAATACCCTTGAGATGGCGAAGATTTGGTGACTGGGTTGAGTTGAGCGTATTTATAGGTCTCAGTCAGGAGAGTTCCAAGTGAATGGAAGGGGAGGAAGGAAAATGAAGAGCATAGAATACACATGAAGAGCTTAGTAGGAAGGAAAAGAGGAATTTAAGTGATACGTGATAGAGGTGATATGCAGATTTAAGAAAACTGATTTCATGAAATAGGAGAGGTTGAGTTGAGCAAACCTACAGACTAAAGACACAGGGAGACTAGGTCTGAATCAAACAAACAAATAAACAACAACAAAAGCAAGATCCCAGAGGGGAAGGAGGAAAATGGGATTAAGACCAGAGGAGGAACTGCCTTACAAAAGGAAAGGGAACATAAAGAAATGTGCCTATAACAACAATAAATCTCTAAGGATAAGGAAAGAAAATTGAGGAAATTCAGGAGTAAGGGACTTCTTTGTCATGGATGTTCTTTTATTTCAAATTACCAGGACAACCTAAATAAGAACAAAATCTTCATGAAGGCCAGGACAATGTCTGGCACACAGAAAGTCCTCAATAAATATCTGTTGAAAAAAAAAAGAAAGAAAAAAATAACAAAGTTAAAGAATTTTCCCTTAAAATTCAGTTTAAGGGCCGGCAGAGTGGCGCAATGGTTAAGAGCTGGCTTGGGACGCCAGAG
>NW_017731581.1:1998038-1998870 GCF_001890085.2 Hipposideros armiger
CCTTTCTATTGAAACAATGGCTCCAGACAATGGCTGCTAAAAGGATAAGTAAATCATTTACCACATTAATTTCCCGAATGTGTTATAACTGCGAAATTTAATGTACATTCTCCACAGTGGATACTTAGAGTTAAACGAGGTCACCAGGGTGGGACCTTAATCCAATAGGGCTCATATCCTTCGAAGAGGAGGAGGCCAGGTAAGGCCATGGTGGGAAGCCTTCCTTGGACTCGTGCGTCCTTATTCCCGATTTGTCCTAACTCTAAAGACTTGGAAGTTTTGTTTCTCAAGCCATGATGGGGCTGCATGAAATCCCACCACCTATGACTGATGATCCCACCTTTGAAAGCAGAAGCCTACAGTTGTGAGATGGTGAGAGTGACAGGGACAAATATATGACTTTGTTTTCATTAGTAACGCTCCTCACCAATTGCCTTACTGGCCCAGAATGCATAGATAGATAGATAGATAGATAGATAGATAGATAGATAGACAGACAGACAGATAGATAGATAACAGATAGACTAAAAGATAGGTCAAGGGTTTGAGTGTTTTGAGTAAATACTTTAGTTGGATGCTGCAAAAATTTAGATCCTTTAAGGAATAATTTCTTTTGTTGCCAACCATTTTCTTCAATATGAAGGAGCTGTACTAACAAATCTAAGGTACAATATAGTCTCTGTGTTTAGTCTTTTAGAGAATAAAGAAAAATAAATTTTTAAAAAGGGAAAAATAAATTGTTCCTCCCTCACCCCAAACTCCACAAACAGCAGCCACAAAGTAATTTCAAATTTCCCGAAAGGACTACATTATATATATTAATTGTAATTTA